>NC_079394.1:9352023-9652336 GCF_029220125.1 Pseudoliparis swirei
GTGCCCCACTGACTTTTTAAAGCTCATTACAAACAGAAGATTTCACTTACATTTATGCCAAAATTATGCCAAATCCGACTGTCACAATAACTACTTAATTCCAATTGTCACATGGTTTACCAGTAATTATAAGTTAAATCCAAAATGAGGGATTCATATGTCTCTGACTCTGAACTGCCCACCTCCTGTGTACGCTGAAGACATCTGGCAGCTCAACAGGTTCAAACCCACATCCACTGTTTACTATTTGTGTACAGCTGAAACGACCAAACATAAATGACCCTTTCATGCTTTCACCATCAGTTTCTCCCACGGTCAATTTGTTCTGGCATTACGTCAGAAGCGCTACCAGGTTGTAAATCATTCAACCTGCATTAGTGTTGGATAAACCATCTTCTCCATCTGGAGGATCTTAGTCACAAGCAGAGTTCATCAGTCGCAAACATGTGATTGGACATGTATTCTAGGTTCTGTAGATAACAGGTGGTCATTGGGCCTTCTGTTGTTGAGCGTAGAGAGAAGGAGATACAATATGATAAGAGGACTAAGGGCAAGGAAAAGGAAAAGGTGTGGGTAAAAGGGGAAATTGCATATTATTATTGATTAAAAAAACATTCTGGAGCTCAGAAAGAGTATTGGTCATCTAACTATGTAAAATGAAGCAGTCATCTGTGATGAATGAAGTTGGCCCGTCTGAGAAAAGGTTATGCCATTAGCCTTGGTGCCTTTTGTTAGAGATTTGAAGGGCTGATTAAAATGTTATGAGGTATGAAAATGTAAAAAGGTTTTAGACGTGGTGGAATATTTGCAGGATGATTACTTTGACCCCTTCAAACTTGATATTTTAACTGTTGTCTTAGCCACTCGTTTCCCTGTTGAACTTGGAACAGGCCTCTGCATATTTCTGAAAGAAAAATACATTTGCTGTATGTTTTTCTAGAAGTAATGTAGTGTCGTTCATTATATTCGGCGTAGAAGACGGTGTTATGTTGTTTTTGCATTTGAGAGACGGGCTTTAACATTATGTATGTTTACATTTAGATGATATCTCAGTGATTTAAAAAAGCGAAGTTTCAGTTTATGGTTCTAATCTCAATATGAAAAAATCTTTGAACAATATTTCATTTTGGATGATGGTAATGAAGACAAAGCAACAGTAAACATGTCATCTACCACCAGTGATGTGTTTACCCCCTGGGTGTGTAGGGAGAGCTGTTTTTCAAGGAACTCAAAATTGTGGGAATCGTGCAGTCTACTTTGAAAGTACTAAAAATGCTTTACAATGCTCAACATAATCTCTCTCTGTGGGGGATATTTGACCTTTATTAAAATATCCCCTTTAGTCCAATCAGTGCATTTGTTCTGAAAAGCATTGTGGACTTATGTTCGTGAGATTCATCACTCAACACAGGTTGTATTACCACTTGGTCAGAGGTGTCTGAGCTTGAGTGACATATGAATGAATGCACAAATAAACAATGAATAGCCACCTATGCATGGTCCCGGTCTGGGTGATAGTATCATGCTACAACAGAAGAGTACTGTAAATATATTACATTCAAACATAATGCTGCAGTGATTTGTATCCTTAATTTATTCTCCTTTCTTAAAGTGCAGTGTTAGTCCTCCCCCCTCTGCCTTAGTGGGTCACGTTCCCACCATGTATCTGCCATTCATCCTAATGAGTTGTGTGTAGAAACAGTGTGTCGCCAAGGGCTGAGGTAACCTCTATAAATAACAGACCCTGAAGCCAACACTGGAACTGCAATAAAAAAGAAATACATCAATTATCTTCATATTTTTCAAGCGGGTTAGTTTTCTTCTTTCTTTACTTTCAATACTGTTGTTGCCATGGCTCCCCTGTGCTGTGGCCTTTGTACTTCTCCTTTATAACCAGCGTATATAGTTATTTCTCTGTGCGATGACCAAACAATGTCTGTAGCCAATGTTTGATATATTGGTCCTCTGTGCCATAGATCGCCATTGTTGTCCAAAAACAATTCACACATCAATGAGCCACACAGTTCCACTTGTGTTCCTTTGCTACAATGAATACAGATCCTGTAATCTATTTAAATGGATCCTGCGGGGACACAATGTATACCTAACGTCCCCGTTAAGCCAATAGGTGTTTCAAATAAACCAACTTCATGATTTGTTGACCAGCGAATAAATACGTTAATTTGATAACAGATGAGCATTTACCACAAACTGGTTTGTTTTCAGCATGTCACACATGTGCTACAATAAGTCAACAGATTTGACTTAAGACCGCTTCAATGGAGGAAACATCACAAGGCGAAAACATCCGAATGTTTTCTTTTACTCAGGAGGTGCAACCTAAATAGGGACATTTACCCCGATGAACTGTTCAAGTTCCAAGGTGATATATATCATTTAAATATCCTATTCACCTGTATTTGCTTGCAAACATGGAATGTTACAATGCACATCTTTTAAAGGATGTCTAGAGCCAGACATCTCAACTTCAGTAGTAAGAACATGCACCACACTTTACAAATTAATTTCTGTCTATATTCTCAGGGTTTTCTACTTCAGGGCTTATTCATGTGTCATTCATAGGCTAATTAATGTCATAATCTATTTAAAAAAACATGGCAACTTTGATTTTTGTACAGTATTTTCTTATAGAGTTATGGAAAAAAGATATCCACAATTCTTTCTGCACAAACCTTTGTTTAATATGTTGACAACATATATTTTTGTGTCTAGTATTAAGATTTTTTGCCCCAAAAAATAATCTTCCTTTATTAGTACTGCAGAGGAAAAAAGAAAATCATATTACATATTTTACATACATACATGACATTTTAAACCATCCTTGGCAATTAAGGAGTAGTGAGCTGCTGTGAAGCCAAGACAACACTTTGACATGCAAACTGTGGGGAGACCATTATATTTAATGAGAAAATGGATAATTTGCATATTTAATAACATTTCAAAACACTTGTAAAACATAAGAATCCTTGTTTTAATTAAAGTATTGGACTGGGGAAGTTTTATGATGATATCTCTTCGTTAAATGTTTCCCTCACCTGTGTCTCCGCTTACCATGTACGTCTTCAGTTGGAACGAATGGGGTGACTAAACTGTTTGTATAAACAGTGTCACCTTGTTACTGTTACGCTCTCCGAGAGCTCCAGGAGTGAACCCACAATACTGAACACTATAGCGAGGAGACAGAACTTATGAAGGGAAACCGGTTTATTTCTCCAAAAACCCGTTATACTGACGACAGGGGAACTAATAATCCACAAAGTCCCGGACCAGCAGCGAGTCTCCTCCGAGGTGGAAGTGGAGGAGGGATCCAGAGCTGACTAGAGCTAGCAGGCTAAGACAGGTGTGAAGCACGGAGGAGAGGAGGAGCAGAGGTCCCAGAGCTGACGTGAGCTGGTAGGCTGGGGCAGGTGTGCGTGGAAGCACGGAGGAACCCAGACGGAGGAATGGTGGCTGGACGTGGCAGGCAGAGGAGCAGGCAGGGGTACTGGACAGAGATACTGAGAGTACAAGGTACTGCTAACTACGGTCGATTTACCAGCGTGGTGAACTGGTAAATACTGGATGAAGGAACCGGGTATATATGCAGGTGGAGGTGAGTAGTAATCAGGAGGATGAGCAGCAGCTGAGGAGGAGAGTTGGTGGGAATCCCGGAAGACAGATAGACAATAACAAACACAAAACAAAGGGGAACAGAAGGAGAGAGCACTGCAAATCCTCACAGTTACAAGGCATCCAATAACATTCAGCTACACTTCTATGTGGGTTGTGAGTGTTGTCAAAAAAAGGTGTTTTCTAGCGCACACCTGCTGTGATCCTTTATCTGGGCATTGTCGTTGTCTTCTTTAGATATTGAGTGTGTATGTTCATGTAATCGTGCATGGGAGCGAGCTAGTGAACAGGAAAATGAGTGAAAACGCAAGTGTCTAAGCAAGGGACTCAGTTAAGTGTGTGGGTAAACAAGATGAGTCTGACTGAGTGTGTGAGTGAGTGATTCATTGTTATTGATACAGTGTGTTTTCTCTCGTGTTACTGGAAGTGTTGCTGCAGTGTGGTTGATGTTGTCTGGCAGCCAAAGGTCTGCAATCCCGTAAAATAGAGCGTGTTGTTTCTGAAACAGTGTGAGGAGCTGCTGCTCTCGCTACACGCCGCACTGATCTCTGTTCACACTCCTCCTCCTCTCTTCTGAGAGACGCTCGGCTCTCCGCGGCCTCTGGGAGATGTTTGCCACAGATGACGGAGCAGGAGGTGCACCAACCAGGGCCGAGCGTCGTTCCATTACCTGACTACTGCAACTCAAATGCGAGAGTTTATGCAGCCTCCCTGACAGCGGTGGAGGGAAAATGCTTGATTCCTGCTCGATATGCAAAGTGCTCTGGGATCGTGCCAACGCGTGTTTCAGTATTGTTCGGGTCATTTTTAAATGTAATCCTTTGTGTTTCCATTACATTTGAATCATGCTTACAGTTTATTGCAGTCATTTAACACCTTTATGATCTTTTTTCCACAACTAATTATTCCATCGGGCCTCTGTTAGTTGACCAGAGAGTGGAAAGTAGAATTTGAAAGCTAGAAATATCAGTATGTCGACCCAGCAACTTTACCAGCCGGTTACAGATATATGTCGTTTTGGCGCCATGAAAACCAAATAATCAATAGATTCAGGTGAACTTCAAAAAGCAAGAGTAAGCATCTCTTACTGGTCAGGATGAAAATTAAGGATGATTACAAACAAAACCCTTTTCAATGTTCAACGATCAGTTCTATAAAGCACATGCAGCGCACGTAATCTTTTCAAATAACATTAAAGTAGTTACAGTCATATTGCAGCTTTCTTGGTCTTAACTAAGATCTCAACATTTTGATGAACTTTAACCAAGTTTTTTCCATTTAAGAAAATCCAACACATTTTCTCTGAAACCCACATCTTGACCAGCTTTGACTTGGTAATGAATATTTGAGAGATGGGGATCTTATATATTCCTTTGATCTCCTCACGCCGTTGCTGTATCACACATCACAGCGTGTTGGGTATGATCGGGGGGGGGGGGGGGGAGACCTCTGACTGGCTGGGAGGATTCATACCCAGCCTCCCTTCAGAGCTCCATGCGCCCTAAATCTCTGGAGTTCTCCGTGGTGCAGAGGAGAAGCCAGCCATCTTTGAGACGTGAGCTGCAGCCTCCTCTGGCCCTTTGAAAGCTCCGTCATTGTACATACAGACCCATTTGTTTGGGCCTGCTCTTTAAAGAATATATGAAGTTCTTTATTTTCAAACTCTAAAATCCTATCTCATAAAATTTTAATATTTCCTCAGACCAAGTAAAAAGATTTATAACAGCTGAGTGTTTGTCAAGGCTCATTAATTAGACAATTCAAGTGATTTGTTTAATACCCTACTAGTATACTTTTTCATGATATTCTAATATTTAGAGATAGGATATTTGAGTATATCGCAGTGCCGTGTGTTTTCACCTTGTTTTTTATGGTTCGTGTCCTCAGCATGGGGCAGCGCAGCGAGGACAAAGCTTATCAAAACACGGCCTTTCCTCATGCTTTATTGAACTTGGCATTCAAAGTACAGAATGTGAAGCTTTAAATACTCGAGCCGAGTGTGGTGGGGGGTTGAGAGAATATTCCACAAGCATAAATGCCTCACATTCCAAGCGAGAAAATGTACACTGACAAATGCTCCTCATTTCCCATGCTGCGGGAGCCCCATTTGATGACTCCGCGACATTAGCAAGATAAGCTGACTCATTAGTCTTTAACACCTGAGCTCCAACAAGTAGCATTCTGTTTCTTCCAGCCACGCAGAAGAAAATCAGAGCTGCCTCTCTTCCAGTGTGTTGAATGTTTTCACACCCATAGAGGGCAGCTGTGCTCTCCACACTCCCCCCTCTCAGACTAATAGAGTAACATGCACAGAGAGAGAGAGAGAGCGAGCGAGAGAGAGAGAGAGAGAGAGAGAGAGAGAGAGCGAGAGAGAGAGGAAGATAACAAGTTGTAGAGGTGGTGAGTTTTTCTGTGACTGGCTTGGCAAGCTTTGAAATGTCCATTTCTTCTATGTTGTTTATGGCTTCAGCCTATTGGAGTGTGTGTGTGTGTGTAGGTGTGTGTGTGTGTGTGTGTGTGTGAAGCAGCATGCAAGTCCCTAATGAAGTCGAGTATCTCCCAGCGACAATACAGAAGCTTATTTTGATGCTGAACTCTCTTCTACTCACTTTGTGTCGCCCTCCGTCTCCCTCTATCTGACTCTTTCTCCCTTTGAAAGCTTTGTAAAAGCCATCAACATGGCGAGGCTTGCAATGCAGAAGAGCAACCACTGATTACCACTGCTTTCAGTGACTTGGGGTAATGAACCATAAGAACAGTGAATGGTCGGCCCCTCACACTGAGGCATTCGATGCACGCTGAAAAACCAGGCATCTCCGTGCAGAGCGTGGCTACAGCTGAGCTCTTGTTCTCTGGCAACTCAGGTGGTTCAGGAAAAAGACTCTTCTCGATGTAATGTGTTTTGGTCAAGCAGCCGAGGAAGAGAAAGAGAGAGACAGACCATAAGCTGGCATGAAATCAGCTCTCTGTGGCTAGAGTCGGGGTCTTTGCACGCACTGGCCCGCAATAAACGAAACAATTTCACATTAACACTCAAGGTCCGCAATTAATGTCCACAGCAGACACTATTACTTTCACACACACGTGCGCACACACTCATAGTGCCCACTGTCCCTCCACTGACTGTTTAATTCTGATAATTATAACTGTTATCTGTTGCCTCTGAAAAATTATCGAGCTTGTCAGCACCCATTAATTTACTCTGTATCATAAATTGAGTGGGGCAGGCTGTGTTTTATCCCCGTCTTGCTGGAGTAAATGGAGGCAGTTTTTCCAGAGGCTAAGTCTGCTTTACTGTAGACCGTACGTCACACACGACAGACTTTTGTTCTGCTTCCCCGTTGTTTAAATGAGTCGGAGATAAATTAGCCACAGTCGAATGTGTGTGCATCTCCAAACTGAAATGAGGACGTGTCATCGAAGCTGAGCGTTGGAGCTGTGGCTTTACATGCAATCATAGAAACGGGTCCCTTGTTAACCATATAGTCCAAAAACAAGACCCATAACTGTCTATTTTATGATCTATGCCCTGGAAAATGATAACTATGATAGCCTCATTTTGCCATGTGTTCTTGTACAAAACCCGAGGTGCAAGAAGCGTGCGTCAGCAGCCAGCCGTCGATGTCCGTCCTGCATGTCGCTGCAACAGGATTTGTACTCGAGCTGAAATGGATCGTGGACCTCAGATCAGATAGTGAACAGCAGGATAGAACATGATTTATCAGGTCCTCTTGTCCATGGTATTCAGACACTGCATTGTGCATCCGTCCACATCCGTCTCTGAGAATACGTGTCAATCAAACAGGTGATGCTGATGACACCTCCGACATGGAGGTCACATGTTAACCGTAAAGCACCCGTTGAGTTCATAGAAATCCAGAGAGCTGCCCACTAGAATTTGAGCAGGATGAAGTCTTGTGGTGAGTGTAACAAGTTATCTCATCCTCCCAACTGTGTGGATGTCTTTTTACTATTTAGAAACTCGAAGGATTTATTAGCTTATTGCAGATACATTCTAACTGTTAAAATACCGACGGTTGTTCAGCCAAGGTACCGTCAACCAAACTCTTTTCCAAAACCAAATGAAGTGGTTCTTGATTTATGATAATGATATAGTTGAAGTAAAAACTGAGATAATCTATAAACAGTTGGTTAACCACAGAGAAATGACAAGTCCGTGAGTATAATGTAAAATGTTTTGGCTTCATTTTGGTTAAAAGTTCAACTAGATGTGACATTCTTTTGTGGATTTACTTTGCTCATGCAAACTCAGTCAGTAATATGCAGATTATGTTTGATTTAATGTATTTCGCTGTGAAAGGTTACAGTTTTTAAATGCTGGTGTGAACTTATCTTAAATCTATAATTTGTGCAGACAATCAGCACTGACCCGTCACCCATAGTCACTGAACATCTAACTATAATATGTCGTTTATTTGGATTGAGAGTGAGCAGTCTTGCAGGATTTGGATGGATAAACAACCACAGCCCTTGTTTCCAGAGAGGCGGAGAGCGTTGATGCTGTTTGACAGCAGCACAGACAGCCTGCCACAACACTCCTTCACAAGGGAGAAGCCAGACATGTGGAAGTCCATTACGACTCCTCCAATCCCTATCAACACTTCCTTTATCCCTCTCCATGTACTTATTCTAAATCCTTCTTGTCTTTCTCTCTTGTCCCCCACCATTGTTACATTTTCTACCTGCTGGGTCCATCACCATACCCTCCCTTCCTACCTTCTCTTAGTTTCGATCCTTCAGAAAGGTTTGACAGCTACCGCGAGTCATCTACCGTACTTAACTCTCTCCAGTCTGCTCCGCTTTGGGACTGGGTAAAGGAATCGTTGAAGACGGCTCACTTGGAGCAACGTGGCCCATTTTCTGTCTTCCTCTGCCACCTTTCTGTGCTCGCTTTCTTATTGACTTCCCTTTGTGTTTCCATCTCAACAGCGTTCGGCCGGTTCTCTGCCACAAACTAATAAAAAACCCAAAACATTATTACATCATCTTATGAGTCGAGCAGCCTCGGTTTATCCACCTGATGCGGTACAGAGCTGATATGATTTGGCAAAATGTGGCTTGTTTACCTTTTATGTAATATTGTGGGCGATTTATGCAGCTTCAACTTTGGAAGCTGCCACTATGAATACCAATCTCGGTGGCTTTGCAGCACCGCTGCCTCTGCATGGGTATTTACCGCTCCAGCATGGGTCCCAGTCTCAAATATATGGCTGAAGGCTTGAATAGATGTCAGAAAGGTCTGCCCTTGCACTTCTATTGGGAGAATCCAATATGATGTAACGTTGTTGGGTGTGAAAAGAGAAGTGAGGTGAAGTGGGTCCGATAAACGAAACCAAAATGCTCTGAATGTGCAAAATGTTGATATATATATACGGAGTTGCAGTTTTTTGTGCAATTTAACTTGCCTGCTTCTCTTTTGTGATAGTATGGATTATACAAGGGAAGTCAATTACGAATAATGGCATTCACCTCATCTTTGTTCTAATATTTTGTAAATGTATGTATTTGAGCGTCCGACGGTTTCCAATTTCCAATTTCAATCAGACGGGGTGACATGGCAATTAAATATTAGATATAACATTCAGGAAGCCAGACAGCCTGGGCACAAAACAAGGGTCGGGTGTGAGTGTGAGTGTAAAAATGAGTGTGTGTGTGTACAAATGCACAATGGACAATGTAGTTGATTTTTGTTTTCATTTTGAAGTGCCACGTATAGGGCGGTCAGGGACGGAAATAGATTCCACAGAGTATTTAATCCGACTGAACGGGTTTACATCATGTCATAGTGCTCCATTTTTCACAACAGTGTTGAATCACCATTTTCATATGTTTTTCCATCTTTTGTTGCAGGCAGCAGACTTGGCAACTATTGTTTGACACATTGCTTGTGTGAGAGAAAGCTGTGTGTGTGTGTGTGTGTGTGTTTTAATGCCAGTATTGGAGGTTAAATGGAAAACATAACAGAACTGAACATTTAGCTGATGTTGGGATGATTTAAAATAAGTAAAAGCATTCATTTGGACACTTTGTGTTTTGTATCATGTGTTGTGAGGCCTTAGTCTGTAAAAAATACTTTAATAACTATGCTAATTTATGAACAGAAAAATTAAATGAGGATTTCGAGGATTTTGTGCAACTGCAGCAATAAGCTTTTTATTAATCTGTGCGCTGAGGATACATTTCTATTTTATGTGTGATGAAGAAGCAGACAATAGGTCATGAAGTCAAACGTCCCTGTATTAAATCAGTTCCATTGTTAAAAGATTGGATTCAGATTCTGCAGAAAGTCCTTTTTTTACCAAAGGGAATTGCGGCAGAAACTTTTAAACTTCAAAACCATTGAATCCAGCCTTTCGAGGCACTTTCACTAGTTTCCATTATGCCTCAGCTGATTTCTTTTTTAGGAAAATCAATTCCATCAAGGTGAGCTTTGGAAGAGGTTCTTTAGTATTAACATTCACAAGAATATCAATCAGCCAGCCACTTTCAGTGGGTGAAAAGATGAAGGAACAAAAGTTCTGATTTTTTTTCTGTCTCCCAGGGGCGTTTTTTTGGTTCACGGAAATCCAGTAAGACCCCATCCACCCCCACCGCCACTATCCCTTGATCCCATTAGCAGTAAACTCATGGGACCTCTGATCAACCATGCAAGGTCACTGAGTCATTGACAAAAGACTCTGGAGAAAGTGTTTGTTTCTTGGCAGCAAAGGTCCAGTAGCCTTTTGATAAATGATGGGATGAAGTTCTGGAGCCTCAAATGCACCCTGGAAATAATAGTCCACCATTTAGTGAGATGAAAAGGTAAATAACAATCTCTGTTAAAACATGAAGGTAGAGCCAGGAGAGTGTGAGCTTAGCTGAGCTAAAACTCGAGACACAGTTGAAAAGAGCAAGCTGAAACCCCAACATTATTTACTGTATGCTTCAGCTTTTGTACGAAAATAAATCACACAGGATAATGTGTTGTGTGAGCTGATTTTGTTCCTCTTGGTCAGAACAATGCGAGCCGTTTCCCCCTGTTTCAGTCCTAATGCTGAGCTAAGCTAACGGACTTCTGGCTCCAGCTTCCTCTCTACCATACAGCCACGAGACGACAACAATCCTCTCAAAATACATATTTTCCCAAAATGGGGAATCATTGCTTTCATACTGCCATATCATCAAAAAGCAGAAGCGTTTATCTGAGTTAAGTTTAAGCTAGAAAAGAAAGTACTTCATCATCTTATCGGCATGTATCAGTTTATTAAGTATCGGAGATAATTAATAAAGTAAATTCACATAATTTACAATCTGTGGCATGGAATTAGTCATTAGCCCTCTAACAGCGTGCATGTGGGAACAAGCGCCTTCTGGACAGAATCACACACGTCAACTCCTCCCCCCTGCGCTCTGTGTGTGTGTGAGGAGTGCCGTCATTGATAAAGAAGCCAGATCTTCCGGTAAATGACTTCCGCGCGACGTCATCTGTCAGAATCAATGAACCTCCAGCCGCTCAGTCTGAGGAGGTCTGAAGCCAAGAGCTGCAGACCGTGCAGATAATCAGGGCTGTGTTGAAAGGCCAGAGACGTGGACATGCTGCAGGTTTGAATCCTGCGTCATCGGGGAACATCAGTGCCGTGAATGTGGAACAGTTGTGATCAGTGATCGGTTAATTTGTTGTCTTTTTTTATTTGGCTTGTAAATCCACACAGTTTAAAAAATGGCCACGGCGCGTGTGTTATTTGCTGCACACAGGCTCCACTACACCGCTTGTGTTCCTATGGTAACGACAAACGTACCCCCTGGCACTTGAAAATACTGTTTATGTTTCAGCTCTGCCACTGATGTGGAGCCGCTGCTGGTGGCTCTGGATCAGAAATCTCTACCGTTCAAACGATAAGTGTTGCTCGCTCAGCTACAGCTATGAAACTAATACAAAACGGATTCTTGTTTCAAAGGACGTGCAGCCTGGAGAAAATTAATTCAAGAGAATTGCTCCCTGCAGCTGTGTCTACGGTGTATGAATGCAAGTCGCTTTGGATGAAACCGTCAGCTAAATGAAATGTAATGTAAAGTCAACGGATGGGGATGTTGTCGTTTTGCAAATCATACTTACAATACATCTTTATGAATCTCGGCCACTCGGTTTTTAAGATCTGTCAAGATTTTTTTGATGGAACATTAACTTTACTCTTTTCACTCAACTGACCACAAGCTAGGACACACGGATCATTTTGTCGTCTGTTATCAGGGACAGGAGGATTGCCACTGGGCCAATCTCCCAAAGAGTCCCCCCCCCATGCAGCCATCTAAGATATGGGCCAGCCCGCCTGCCCTCCCTCTTCCCCTCCTCCTCTGACTTTATCTTCACCAAACCTCTGTTGCTAGCAGGTGACCACACTCATACAGAATGTTTGGGAGTTGCTCTGTGTCTATGACATAACGCGGGGAGTAGGGGTTGGTCCAGCGCTCCCTGACTCCTGAATCAAACTCCTTCCTCTTCTGTGTTTGGGCCGTGTGATGTTCCCTTCCTGCTTTTCTTAACCCGTCCTCCCATCCCTATTTTATCTTTCTCAAATACACTGTACGTTAGAACAAAGTCTCAGTTCTCTGTCAGACGAGCGGGGGCCGTTTCTCTGGGAGGTTTCTGCCTGGTCGCTTTCCGAGTGCCCACCAGACTGCAGCCGAGGCTCGGGCTCGGGAGTGGAGACTGTGTGTATGTGTGTGTGGTGTGGAGGCAGGCCGGCTCCTCCGACCCCCTCGCCGTTCCATCTGGACCGTGGGGGGGCTGTCATTTAGGAGCGCGGGGCCTGAGCGGGGGAGCAAATTGCTTTTTAATCGATCATATTCCCAGTAAAAGCCACTCCCAGCAGCCGCTTGCCTGCTTTCCATTCTATTTAGGGAAGCTGCCTGCCCCTGTCTTGTGAGCGTGGGGGGGGGGACAAAAGGGTGGGGGAGGAGGAGGAGGAGGAGGAGGAGGGAGAGACAGTAAAGAGAGACTGTAAAGGGGGAGTTTTGTTGACCACTTCATGTCAGTGAAAACAGAATCATGTTTTCCACTCTTCTTTTAAGTCGAGCGTGTGCGGATGTATTTGTGCTCATTAAAATCAGAGGACTACAAGGAGCAATACTCCTGTGGATAATGATGGCAGGAAGGCCGATAGCAAGCTGCTCCTTTGGATCCAGTATTTGTGATTCCAGGACAATGAAACATGAGCGTCAGACTCTGCTTTACTAGCAACACGAGGGAAACCCTCCCCATCAATAGACACTGCAGAGCTACAATCAAACAAGTCATGTGCTTTTATAGAAGCCCAACGATGCTGTAATGTGATCGTTCTCCCAGCCCCACTTTCTTGCATCTATTTTCAGTCTTCACGCCCAGTGTCTGACACTACCGGGCGCTACTGTGAAGCTCACACGGGTAATACGTTTGGACTCAGCCCAATGCTGCCGCTGATCGTTGGATCCATTTCTAACACACTGTTGTTGCCAACTAATCTGGCCCTCGGGGCTCTTGAAAAGGACGTTTTAGTCTGTATTTGCTTGCTGTGTAGATGTTGTTGTTCTTTTCATTAAGCATTGAATCAGCCCCTTTTGTAAAACAACAGAAAATGCCTTGAACTCTAATGCTGATAGAAGATCTCGCACAATGAGCAATGCCATTGAATAAGGCCATCGCTTGCAAGCACTCCTCTCAGTTGTCCTTTGCAGGCCTCCCAGGAATTATAAGACAGGTTATTACGATCTGCCGTGAATTAGTTTCTGGGTGTGCTTCTTTTTCTCTGCAGTGGAGCGGAAAATGTCTGACGATTAATCTGACTTTGTAGAAGTATCAAAGACAGGACCTAAATTCGAGGTTAACAGTTATGAAATCTAGTTTTTTCTTACAGTGCTGATAGAAACACAACAAAATAAAAACGGGAAAAAAACAAACGCCTGCACCAATTTCACAACACATGCAGCATTTAGAAGAAAAATACCCGCCGCCAATACAATTTGTGAAACAATTGCTCTCCATGGCGTCAACGTATTTGATATTGGCAAGGCGTTCTACTCTCGCTTGTGTTTCTTTTGTATAAGCTTGTGTTTTCTGCAGCGCGTGTCGAGCTCTCAGAGTTACCGTTGCATCTCACTTTATTGTTATGGATGTCTGCAACATCTGCCGCCCCCGGATTCAATCTAATTGTGGCCTCTCGCGTGTCGGCTGCGCTACTCGGCTAACGCAGGTCTAGGAGAGGTGGTGAAGGGTGGAGAGCGATGCCAGGGACTCAGCTGGAGCTCCGGCATTCTCTCCGTCAGTATCTTGTTGTGGTCCCGCCCCCCTGACCAAATGACATGAGCCGCGTTGCCCCATGCTGCTGTCCATCTCTGCTGCTGTCCTCATGTACCACTCTGCACTTTTTTATTCAAGCAGTTCCGCTGGGTGCATTATATTCTGAATTTCTACAGCTGCCGGTTAATACTATCAACCTCTGAGATGCAGGAGCTTCTTCTGTAACCGCAGCTTTGCCGCGATGTTGGTGTTATTATTGGTGTGACATGTACGCTTTTTATGATCTATTTTTATGAAGCACCCAGCAACCTTTCTTTGTGAAAGGTAGAAACTTCGATTGCAGGCCATTTACGTAAAGATATGAGGAGTCACAGGCCGAGCGTTGTTACGTTATTAGAGCACAGCTACACTACAGTGTTTCTAGACCAGATAACCCCATGTGCCAAATAAAATACATCTTCTTTCAAAATAACTCTGCAGTACTTTTAATGTCTGCTGCGAAAGTAGTTGGTTGATAATATCTCAATTGCTCATTTTAAATATTATATGTGGAAATCAAGTTCAAAATGTCAGAATTAGCCATTTATTGGTTACCATTCAAGTGCTACCTTAAAAGAATATGATGTAAATGTAACATATCAATACATGTCTAATCTTAAAATGTAAGAAACAGAACAGGTAGAAATGGCAAACTATTGGCTTTTTAAAATAATTAATTAGTTGAGATCTAGTGTTTAACTTTGGATATGTAATGTGCAGTGTATGCATACGAAATATGCTCAAGCCCCATTGTAGTTTTATTTTTTTTAAATCCCTGTGGGCCATTTCAAAAAAGGGCAGCGGGCCTCAGCTGCAAAGCAATTTTAGGATGTCTGTAAAATGTGCAGTGAAACCTCCCTCACCCTGCCTAGAGCCAATCGTAAAACAATTAACTGGCTTAACTAAATTGAAGTGATTGCTTTGATTTCACTGCTTTTAAAATGGATTCCAAATGTGAAAATAAGTATCCGAATGGTCATGCACATTTTCAAACCACACCTGCAGCATAATTCTCAGTATTTCACAACACAGGTGTAACACGTCTGTGGGTGTCCGCGGCGTGGAAGGAGTCACACTCAGGCAGGTTTGCAGGTTTTATACACTTTATTGTGTTCCGCTCTTAGCTCGGTGTCTCCGCAGCTCCGTGTCCAGGTTGCCGGTCCTCTCCCGGCGCTAGCTCTGTGCCTATAAAGAGGACAATAACAACCCTCATCCGGTGCAGCCGAGGCCACCTCCCCTTCCGGCACCGTTCCTCGAGCCACACCCCCTCAATCACCCCCTCTGCAGCTGTGCCCCCTGCCACATACCTCCACCGCCCCATGCGAGCGGGAGAGGAAGTCCGCCACGACCATCTGTGCCCCCGGCCTATGGATCACTTTGAAATTGTGATCCGGGCGTTGGTATCTTTCATGCGGTGGAGCCATTGGAGGCGTGGTCCGACCAGAGGGTGAATGCCAGGAGGTAGTAGCGCCGGATGGCGAGGCACTCCTTTTCCACCGTGCTGTACCTGCCTCCCTCTCCGACAGCTTGCGGCTGATGTACAGCACGGGCGGTCAAACCCCTACCTGCTGGGACCAGCCCTCTGTTCGACGCATCAGTCTGCAGAGTAAACGGAAGAGAGAAGTTAGGTGTGTGGAGGTGGCTCCCCACAGAGGGCTTGTTTACCTTTTCAAACACCAACTGGCACTGCTCCGTCCACTGGACCGGATCTGAGGCACCTTTCCGGGTCAGGTCAGTCAAGGGGCTGGTCAGCTCCGATGAACCGCCTGTAATAGCCCGCCAGCCCCATAAACTGCCTCACCTCTTTCTTAGTCTTGGGGGCTGCGATGGCAGCGGTCTTGTCCGCGCACCTGCCCGGCGCCCAAGTGGTACCCCAGATACCTCCGTCCAACTGCACACTTCCCGGGTTGGCCGTAAGCCCGCCTGCCTCAGGGACTCCAGCACCCTCTGCACATGCTCCGCCCAGGTGGTGCTGTGGATGATTACATCATCCAGGTAGGCGTCCATGAGGCGTTGAAAGGTGGCTGGGGCCCCGAACAACCCAAAGGGTAGCGTGGTAAATTGGTATAACCTTTCCTTAGACTCTGGCGACAGAGGAATCTGCCAGTAGCCTTTGGTTAAATCCAGTGTCGTAAAGAAACATGCAGTGCCCAGTCGGTCCAGGAGTTCGGGCATTGGGTAAGCATCGAACCGTGACACATCGTTCACCCTGCGATAGTCCACAATAGACCCATCCTTCTTGACCACAAGAACAATGGGACTACACCAGGCACTGTGAGACTCCTCTATTACCCCATCTCCAGCATGGCCGCTAATTCCCGCTGAACCACCTTTTCCTGTGTTCAGGTAACCTCCACGCCTGGGCGTCTCAATCCGGTGCTCTATGAGGTTCGTGCGTCCTGGAAGGAGAGAGAACACATCAGCAAACTGCTTTTGCAAGGCAATGTCTGTCTTCTGGGTCCCGGAGACGGTCTTCACCGGATCGGTGGATTTTGGGACCTCAGGCCCCAGCTCCTCTCTCTCCGCTACCGAGGACACCAGACACACAGACTCCGCCTCCTCCATGCCTTTAGGAGGTTGAGGTGGTAAATCTGTGTAGCTCCGCCCCTATCAGAACGCACTACCTCATAGTCGACATCCCCACAAAGGGCCCTTGCCACTTGGCGAGGAGTTTAGAGCTGGACGAAGGAAGCAATACAAGTACCTTCTCTCCCGGTGTGAATTGTCTCAGCTTGGTCCCTCTGTTGTACAGCCGCTGTTGACGCTGCTGGGCCTCGAGCAAATTCTCACGTGACAGCTGACCCAGTGTGTGGAGCTTTGCTCGCAGGTCCAGGACGTGTTGGATCTCGTTTTTACTGGTGCTCGGCCCCTCCTCCCAGTTTTCTTTAATGAGGTCGAGCACCCCCCGTGGAGTCCTGCCGAACAAAAGTTCAAAGGGAGAAAATAAACAACAGAGAGTCAAGCCATTTATCCCATTAATAAATTTACGGATCATGGACTTCAACGTTTATTCAGACGCTCCACCAGACCGTCGGTCTGTGGGTGGTACACACTGGTCCGAATAGACTTTATGCCCAGTAATCCGTAAAGTTCTCTCAGTGTTCTTGACATGAACTTGGTCAGTCAGAATCTCTTCGATTCCGACTCGGAGATGACCTGGAACAACTCTTTGCAGAAATGTTGTGAAATGGTCCGATGAGGTCCATCAAATGGAACCTCCATTAATGGCAGCGGCCGGTGCCCTCGGAATGGCCGGAGGGTTTACTAGTTGACACTCCGGGCAGGATGCATCCGCCCGGATGCCCGGCCAATAGAATCGGATCATTATCCGGTCCAGAGTTTTATCATATCCCATGTGCCCAGCCATTAAACCATTTCCGGCGGCTCTTCAACAACTGGGTGCTTTCCTGCCCTGTGTGAGTGTCACGGCTCACTCTGTATAATCTGTCCCTGATCAATGTGAAGTGCGGATATGTCTGCGCTGCGCACCAGCTGACCATCAATTGGTCAAAGGCTGCGAGACTGCTCGGTGGAAAATCTTCCATGGAGTGAAACTGAGGCTCCTCCGGTTCCCCGTCTGCAGTGTCCACCGCTGAGCACTGACCCTGTCTGCTGTGCCGCCACTTTCCCCATTAATTTATTAAACCCTGGCCAATCGGTTCCCAAGATTAAGGGGTGCGTGGCGGAGCTAACCGCGACCTTTACACTATGTTTTTCCCCGTATCTAATTTCCACTGCCACCATAGGATACTGAATGTCCCCATGCACCCACAATGCCTCCACCAATGGAACCAGGTTCTGGTGGATCATAGACATCCCGAATCCACCATTGCCTGGTGTATACCCCGTCCCGGACCGGGAGGAGGTCCCGGATCACCTGGCCCACCTCCATCAATGGGCACTCCTCCGGAAGTGACCGGGCTGCCCGCATCTCCAGCACTCCTGCCCTGGTGCCTGAAAGACCCCTGTGGGCCAGGAAGCGGATGCAGCTTCCTCCGCTGGGGCGGTCGATCGCCTCCGCCTTCCCGGGCCATGGACCGCCAGGTGGTCCTCCGCCCGATGGCAGCGGACTCTTCTCCACCACCGCCTGCGCTGTTGCCCTCTGGTTGCAGCCACCTGCCTGCCGCATCTGCTAACCGCTGGAACCTCCGCCGATGGTCCTCCGGGACAGACCGAGCCTGTCCATGACCGCTCTCCGCACCTCCGGGTATATCCGCCCCGCCAGAAGAGGCAACAGTCGGATCGCCCACTCATCATCCTCTGTGGGACCACCCTGTCAGCCTCGACGGCCCAGTGCCGCTGATGACTGGCCCATCAGCAACCGCTCCAGCACCCTTGAGTGCACCTGGGCTTGCTCCTGGAGCCCCCCCAGAAACTGCCTGGTACTGGCCGCGTTCTGCCTCGCCGCCATTCTTTCCAGCATTTGCCCCAATGCTACTAACGTAAATCCATCGCCTCCCCCTTTGCTGGGCTCCACTGTAACACGTCTGTGGGTGTCCGCGGCGTGGAAGGAGTCACACTCAGGCAGGTTTGCAGGTTTTATACACTTTATTGTGTTCCGCTCTTAGCTCGGTGTCTCCAGGTTGCCGGTCCTCTCCCGGCGCTAGCTCTGTGCCTATAAAGAGGACAATAACAACCCTCATCCGGTGCAGCCGAGGCCACCTCCTTCTCGAGCCACACCCCCTCAATCACCCCCTCTGCAGCTGTGCTTCCGCACCCCCCCCTGCCACAACAGGTTTTTTTAATGCCTTGTTCGATCCAAGAACACTCATTGGCTCGAGCGAACCCGCATCCAGCTTGATTGTTGATTTTAATGATTGAAATTGAGAGGAAGTATGCAGTTGGTGCCCTTTTTATTTATTTTACATCAAAAGTCCATCTAACAGCCTGTCTGTCTGTCCCAGCCGTTGATTTGTGTTTCTCCCAGACGTGTGAGTGCAATAATATGACTTAATTTCATAATCATGATGGAACTCAATTGTTTTTTGTATTGATCCTGACTTGTATATTTATATTGAGAAGAAAATGACAACGCAACTAATAAACATATGGTTCCTTATTTGTTTTATAAAAATTCAAAAACTGGAGTTTTACATTTTTAGGGGCTTAGATACCAGACTTTTTCTTGGCCAGTTGCCAGGCAACCGGCAGAGGATCCAGGAAGTTACTGGTCTCACTTCCCATCGGACAGATCCAGCTGTTCGCCCCTTCTCCCAGTCGTGGTGCTCAGCTTAGTTAGCAGACTGCTGGGGTGAGGGTTTTTTCAACGAGAGTGGTATCAATCTTCTTATCTAGAAAAAAAAGAAGCATTTTCCTCACAATGTCAACAACATCCCAAATGTATTCTCATTTTGTCCTCTCTTTTTTTTTTAGGTGTGGCATCTGTGTGGCTCTGCTGTGATAAATGTTAGCCGGTCCTGGTATTTGTATGGGTCTTTCTCCTCATCCAAAGGTGAGTTCCTCCTCTCCTCCAACAGGTGTGTTGTGGTTTACTGTTACCAGTGGATTTACTGAACTGGTGCTCCTGCTTTATTCTCAAACACTCTGCAATAACAATCTGCAATAATGCAACAATCTGCAATAATGCAACAATCTGCAATAATGCAGAAAGTCCTCAGAAAGCTGTAAAAGACAGCACATCAAAAGTCATAATGATGGAATATAGACACCTCATGTGGTTTAATGTCTGGGGAATTGACAACTCTGATTATAGCGTGGTACATTCGTCGGTGAGAATGTAGCGAATCAGTTACTTCCTCGTGCTGCCTCACTTAACATCCAGATTAAGAGGGACAGTGTGTGAGATCTGGTGGCATTTCGTGGTGTGGTTACAGATTGCAACCAAATGAATCGCCCCTTGTAGTCACGCTGTCTGTCTTGCAGCCATCCTGAGAGGGCATCCATGCCCTCATATCTACTTTAGGAGCAATGGAAGTCAATTTGGTCGCTGGCTGTTTTGCATTCTGCGGTTGATGCACCTGATTATAGTTTCACAAGTCAGTCGGAGAACTACGTGGTCTTCAGGACGACATGTTTCTATGTAGATATGACAGGCTGGTTTTATTAGTGAAAAGACACGAATGACAACACACCTATGACTTCTCTATTCCATTTCTGCTAATAGATCCCCAGAAATGCTACACAAAAGTCAAAGACACAATCAGCACCATTATATTGTATATTGGGAAGAAGTAACTGCAATCTCTTTTTAACTCGTTTCCTGGGTTGCCTTTGCTTTCACTGGCTTCCAAAGTACTGATGTTCTGCTTTCAAAGAGGTAACGCTTTATTGCCACCTCAGACATTGATGTTGGTTCCCCAGGAGATGTAAACTGAAGTTGAACCTATTTGTGGAAACTCTGTTTCCCAAAGAAAAGAAAGCTCAGCTAAACAGTCATCCTTTTGGTCCCTTTGACAAGAGGACTCTCTTTAGCCGTTGATTTACAAGAGCGCAAAAGGAACACTATGCTGTTCCTTTCGGCTACCGAGGTTAATCTTGTGTCTGGCAGCTAAAGCTGGTCAAGTGGATCCCGACTCCAGGTCGTGTTTTGTTTCTGTCTCGGTTTTTAGACTTTTTGTTTAATGGGACTGAGCTACTGCGCTGACTGTTCTCGGGGGAGCAGTGCATCACCAGAGCTGCATCCACGCACCTCTTCCAGGAGTTACGGCCTGACCTCGGATGAGATATCAGCTTTAAAATGTGACATGAGGGAAAGATTTAAAGACTATTCTACAAAAAGACAGCCCGGTAACTCTGACATGCAGTTATTGAAAGCACTGGTACGGGAGATTAACCCAACTCCACCACCTCCCTCGGGCTATCATTCTCCCCCGGATGGTGCCTCCTCTGATATTCATCTGAGAGGCAGGGCTGCTGGGACAGAACCACACTCCCACATATCAAGTGCTGTTAGTTAGCTTATGATTTCATATTTGTTTTTCTACCTCCCCAAAGCCCTACAAATCCTTCCTTTATGATTCACCAAGGGGGGAATAAGTGGCCATCTGTGGACGGCTATAAGAGCGGTCAAATCATGGACACACACGCAATTGCTCCTTAAGTACTTTGCTGTTCAACCAGGAGTCGTTCCATGGTCGATGCTGGAGAACTTCTTGAATTACTGTGGAAATTATTTATCCAATCATTTTGTTCTTTCTTTCTGGAGTTCTCCTTCCGTTATTTACTTTGCACAGTCAGGTTGTGATTGCAGAACCTAATTATCTGAATGTGAGCCCACCTCAATCAGGAGAGCAATGCTTAGTGAAATCTTCTATTTTACCCTCTGAAAGATCAAGCGGAGCACTCACTTTCACTTTTTCATGCTTGTTATGAAATAAATAATATTGCTCCTTGAGACCGTACACCTCTTTTTTACACACACAAAGCTGCAGTTTGTTTTAGAGTTTTGTATGTGTAACCACAGTTGTATGGCATCGCACCCAGGGACATTCTTCTCTTTAAATACCATGTTCTGTGTGCCCTTTCTCTGGAAAACGTCTGCAGCAGCCTTCCAAATATATATATATATTTATATATATAATGTAGACATCAGGGATTAAAGGTTCAGCTTGTAACCCTTACCCAGTGTTAGTCAGAAAAGGTTACGTGCCCCAACATAAGCAGTGTGGTTATCTATTCACATTCCCCACTTCTCAATTCAAGGCCATTTTTTCTCTCTCTGAATCCATGGCCCTCCAAAATGGCAAATGTTTAATTAACTCTCTTGAGTCTTAATAAGAAATAACCATTTTAATCGAATGGAAAAGCATATTAATCTACTGCCAAGGGGCCAATTATAGTTGACTGTCACTGTGAATGCATTCGTTGTGTGGATTACAATTACATTTTCTAATTTTTAATGTTGTTAAACTTCAAAATATATAATATATAAATATAATAATTAAAGATATGAGAAAGCAACTTGTTAAATATCATGGATGAATACTTTTCAGACTTTTATTTTGCGAGTGCAATGTACATTTTTGATACACGTAACATAAAAAGGTCACTACTAACTAGCAGCAGGTCGAAATAACACGTGTGTTATAGTGATGATATGATATGATATACCTTTATTCGTCCCACAGTGGGGAAATTTCAAAAATCTAAAATCTAAAATTACTAATAAGTAATAAGTCAGCCTGTATGTAGTTTCTTGGCCATCTGCATGTGCATCCTGAACTTTATTGAGCTGCTTACATTTTGATAATGTGTTCAATGCACAGAATTGAAAGTGTCAGTTACTAGAAAATGACCCTCGCCCTCATCTTGTCCAGAAGACCACCCAGCTGGGCTCTGAGAGAGGGACCTTCAGTTAGCGGCCACAGCAACTCAAATTCAGCCAGCTCCAGCGTCAGGAGTCACAGACCCTGTCTAACAGCCCGCTGACATTTGTAGAAGCAGACCCTTAATGAAGCGGCTTGTACAGGATCAACTCGAGCAATTACTCTATCGCCTCTCCAGGTGCAAAGCTTATGAACATCTTACACATTGTTCCTTTAAACTCGTCAGTTATGGATTCATCAAGTCAAGTTATACCTGCATATAATATTGAGCAGCTGAATAATCTTCAGCTGAATGGAACGGACATTGTTTCAACAAGTCTTGAAGTTACTTTTTCTGAGAATGGCTTTGAATGTGCAGAGGAGGACTTTTAATAAGGCAGCTTTAGCCGGGAGTCACAAGGGCCGACGCTGGGAGATACTCGACTTCATTAGGGACTTGCATGCTGCTTCACACACACACACACACACACACACACACACACACACACACACACACACACACACACACACACACACACTCCAATAGGCTGAAGCCATAAACAACATGGAAGAAATGGACATTTCTAAGCTTGCCAAGCCAGTCACACAGAAAAACTCACCACCTCTACAACTTGTTATCTCTCTCTCTCTCTCTCTCTCTCTCTCTCTCTCTCTCTCTCTCTCTCTCTCTCTCTGACATTTTTAATAATCTACTGCTTTATTTTATGTTTTGAGGAGGTACCGCTGGCTCACAGCTCTTTCATCTGTATTGGCCGGTTTTCTAAATAATTAAGATAGATGAGAATGTATTAAAGCTAATCATACTCTTTGATTCTATTTTATTTTAGACCCCTTCGTGCCTATTCTCTAACATGATAAAAAAAAAAATTCACAGAAGAATTGCTACCAAGTGACATTCAGGCCATTTCTAGTCATCCAGTCTCTCAGCTTGAGGAAGTCTTCAGATATTGTTTATCATTTATTTGGATGATTTAAGTGTTAGAATGAGGTCCGTGTATATCATGTTATGCACTTAGGGTATACTAATGAGCCAGGGAAAACAACTTCAATAAGTTAATGTACAACAAGTGAGAAGAGCTTTTTTTATGACTGGATCTGGCACCGTGAATTGGTTGAGACAGCAGGAGAAATGGGTTTACAGCCGAGGAGTAAACTCTAGTCCACAGGCGAATGTGCTATCTTTTGAGGAAATGACAGGTTGTATTGGTAAAGCCTTAAAGTTCTTCCTGGCTATACTTACCACAGTAGTGAGTCTAACCCGACTTGTAACATAGGTGTTACGCCATTTCCAACATTTCATCTGCGGCAAAGCACCAGAAGATTGCATGTTTGTCCCCAGAACAAATGAGAGGAGGTGTGGCTGGTGGAAAGCTGGTATTTGCAGAGGCTCCAGACGTGGATGTGGTCAACCTGCCACTATTCATAGACTCCCTTTCTGTCACTGGTACTAAAATAGTTAGACTATGGAAATGTGTTGCGACCAAATGGCCCTTTCAGTGGAATTATACTGGATAACATTGAGGTATATGTTGACAGCTGCTCTCAGTAATAATTATATCAGACTTTGCACCGAGCTCTCGGGGGCGTGGCTTTGTGCGGGGCAATGATGGGTGTTTCTATTAAATGCTCCCAAATTCTGGTGCGACCCC
Organism: Pseudoliparis swirei; assembly: GCF_029220125.1. Classification (NCBI taxonomy): domain Eukaryota; kingdom Metazoa; phylum Chordata; class Actinopteri; order Perciformes; family Liparidae; genus Pseudoliparis; species Pseudoliparis swirei. Next base: position 9,375,903 of record NC_079394.1, read on the forward strand.
AGGATGACTGGCGTCTTTAGTTTCTGATATTGCCACAATTTTCCTTTCCTTCACCTATCTCCGGAACCAGATATATAAAAGTTTATAGCAATAGTTCCCATGGGATTAGGCAATCACCCCGCTCTAAGTGGGCAGTTACTCCGAAAGGCCACACCCCAAATAGACACGGCTCTAGGACTTAATAAATACTCTATTGACACCGTGATGAGTAAGGTTTTGGCTGTCTACACTTGTTTACAGTTTTTGTATTAATATACTGTATATCTGGCACAAATGTAGTTTTAGAATTCCATCAGGAGGGTAGAATATACACAGCATGAAATATATGAACTATACAAGTTATACAATGACTAATTCTAAACTTATTTGATCATTTACAAACGCTGCGTTGCAAAGAAAAAGGCCATTCAAGGAACAAATGTGAAAGCGTGTGAATGTGAATCAATGATCTTTTCCACACACAACACAAGTACTTTTTATGCTTCATACACATTGGTTGTTATGCTATTTGCGATAATAATCAGCGACTCTCACGCGCGATAGCAACGCTTGCTGTTTATGTCCAGTCCGGGCTTGATGGGAGGCGGTGCAGCATTGCCCCTGCTGTGGTGTGTTGAGATGTTATTGGGATGCGTGGCGCCGATGCAGCGGCAGAAAACCGCCGAGCGTGACTAATCTGGGATCCTCCTGTGTGGTGTGTGCGGCTGGCCGTCCTTCACGCCTCACGTCTGCCTGATGGGGGCCGCACACCCACCGCCTCACACGGCTATAGAAGGAGGGTGTGGTGCAATTTGGATTTAGCATTATAGATCACATCGCATTATCGCCACATATAGTGTACTTTAGACTTTCATTCAGGGATCCTGTAGGTCACCTAGACAGTTTGAGGTGCTTTTAGTGACACTCAACTTCTATTTATATCCACTTTTTTGTTTGTTTCTTCCGATATAGTCAGTACAAAGTAAAGATATTGTGCTCTGGTTGTTATAACTGTTGTATTTGCACATTCTTAGGGTGTATCTGTCTTCGTGTTCACGTCCTCATGTCCTCACTTTGGCTTTTGTGTCCCCAGCTCCTCCAGGTGAGTGCATTATCAACACAAGTATTAATATTTGATATGATACCAAATGATTCATTAAAAAAGCTATGTTTTAATGTTCGATTCATGATACAAAGTCTGTCACTCATTTTGCCTCCGCTTTATATGAATTCACTATTATAATACAGCCCTACAGAGACCTGCTATGATTCTGTTTTAATGTCTCAGTTTTAATTTTGACTGTCAATATAAAATTAAAACAATTATGAAAAAGCACTCTGAACACAAATCCTCACCTTCTTATGTGCCAAAGGGGATACATTGTCAACATACAGTGCCTTTGTATTAATATTATTTCTTTGTTTTTATTCAGCTACAATGAGATAAATTCATCTTTCTCCTTCTGATTGCCTCCCAACTGGCCTCAGCTCCTCCTTGGTGTGCACCAGAGCAGGACTACATATACTCATTGTTGTCTCTGAAAGGGAAAAAAACCCAAATTCAATCCAACTGAATCAAAACGTTGTGCTCAAACTGTTACCATATGTCAACATGTAAGTTATAATAACCAATATGTAATATTAATAACATGTAAACCCACCATCAGAAGCTACAAACTGCACTATATACAAATCAGCAGTATAGAAACAGCATTTAGCCAACTGTAATGGCATTGAGACATCTTTAAAGCCAATTCCTAAATAAGTTTCACCATATTTTGTAACGTGGTGAAAATACAGCTTACAGCCTTCATTGGATTTGTGTTTCTGGCCATTGATTTAGCCAATTTAAGTCTAATGATTTCTCCTCTTTTTGTTTTGTTTTGGTCTCCAACAGCTCAGAAAAAGAAACAGTAATGGCAAAGTTGCAGCTCATAAAACCAAAACAATGAGTAGCAAGATGTTAAATCGCACCGTGAACCTGAGGGAAACTGCTGACCCGCTGATGATTCTCTGAGGGTTCATCACTATGATTGAATCCCTTAAGCAACTTAATCAACTGATAATATAAAATGTATATCCACTTTAACTGTAGATTACAACTTTATATCCACCATATTCGGTGGATCAAACTGAGTGACTGCATTATTGTATGAATTATTGGATGACGTGCCATCATTTCTTCAGTATTAGTTAGCGGCCTAATTTAGCGTAAGAGGAATTCTCAAAGTAAACACACAGGAAAAAAAAGTTTCAATAAGTTTGTTGTTTTTTCTTGGTCTCTTTTGAAAACTTCTACGGGGGCTATAGCTCCACATGTTTCTCCTTTTCACTGTTTCTTAGTAGACAGAACAACTATTTAAAACCAGGACAGAGTAGTTATCCTGTCCATGTCCTGCCGGGAGACAGCCACCTCCGTGCTTCTTTGTATATGTGAAACAAGTCAAATCCGTTTCTTGCAACAGCTGAACAAAGTGTGCTTTCATCTCTCACGTGTGTTTAGAAATGTACTTTTATCCTGGGCATAATTAGCTCGTACATTATGTTTCCTCAAGCCTATACACTGTATTTAAATGTATGACTGCAGTGCTGGTTGCATGGGTTTATTACAATATATATGTGCTTTTAAATGTGTGAGAGAAGGAGAAAGAGAGAAAGCAAGAAGGGAGAGGAAGGGAGAAGAAGGGAGTTCAACCTCCTGTTCTCTGGCTGATGAAACACTGTACTGGAATGTTAATTGGTCTGACTGGTCTGCCTCACAGATAACACACAAGGCCGCTTTTAACCAAAGATCATGATGTCCCACTGCCTCACCCCACGGAGACGAAAGAGAGGAAGAGGATGTGTGTGTGTGTGTGTGTGAGAGAGAGAAAGAGGATGGATCCCTCCTTCCTTTCCTGTCGCTCACCCACGCATCTTGTTGCCTCATAACAAATAGGAAAACTGAAATATTGCAAAGCGTGAGGTGATTCACGGGGAGACTCAAAGCGCATGTATTATTACGACGGGAGCGTCGCGGTTTTGAAGTTATGCTAATGAGAAGCCTTTTGGTGCAACAAATCTAACCGTCACTTGAATCATTTCTCTGCCCGTCCCTCCTCTTCTCCCCCTTCTCATCCCTTCTTTTTCTTCTACGTCTTATATATCCGTTCAAGGGCGCAGCGTTGGCTTGAAAGGCTGCACATGCTGTATAAGGGAGGCGATGGTAGATTAGACTGCAGCTACAGAGAGCTCAACACAGACCTCTCCTCCCACATGCAGCCGATCATAAAGAGATCATTTTCATTTTCACCTCCTCCTCTTTGACACGTATACATTGTTCATGCAGAAAGTGTTAAAGATGTCGAGATCTGTTGGGATGTTCTGTATGTATGCACACACATAACCCCTCACAATCATCCCACCACAGCGTCTAGCTTTAAAACAAACCCACACATTTTTTAATCTGTATGATTGTGAGTGGTATCTACCGTATAATGCCGGTAACATTGTGGCAGAAAAATGTTCATGTGTATAAATATTTAACCATACACCCAGGAGAGACTGATATTGTAAATTGAAGCACATCACAAGTATTCACTGTATGTACCCCGGATTTTTATTACACTTAAACACTTCAGGATGATGCAGTTTCCATGACTGAATTATTCATGTGTACTTCTGTTTGAATCGAACAACTGCATCATATATATTTGATCAGAAAAGTTAGATATCGACTGCCGGAAAATTGTTATTAAAAATAAAAAAAACCTGCAAAACAACAGGTAGCAAGTGCAGGGATGCCAGGTTGTGTAAAATACTGTATCTCCGTGTTTTTGTTAAAACCCTGGAGTCAGACAATAAACCGTACACAGAATATATATTCTTTACAGATGCCGGTTTCAGGTTGTTTGTGGAGTGAAAAGGATGAATCTTTGAAATGTTTCTAAATGCAGAAAACAGCCGTGTACCTTTTAGATTGTGTGTGTTGGTTTAGTCTGAAGCTGCAGTCTTCTGATGTGTGGTTGCTGACACTCAGGGTTAAAAAACAAATATAGAACAAATTGTTACAAAGTTTTCAGAAAATCTGCAAAAGAAAATGAGAATTTGGTTCAATCCACTGCACAGATTCTAATTTACATTGGTTCCAATCAGGTGCCGTTGCACCACTTAGCTTAGTTGAATTAAAAGAGTGCCAATTACATTTTAAAAGCAGAAATCATGATACAATCTGTGATGTTTGTGTTTGTTTTCTATGTTTAGGAAGGTTACATTCTCCTCATAGTTCCACACAGATCTGATGTTCTTCATCTCTTCAGAGGAGCAGAAGCTTGATTAGGGTTAGGGTTAGTGTCATTTCACTTTTTGTATCATTTCACTTCACACTGTGTAACTATCTACACCCAGAGGCAGATGGCAGTGATTTTAAATAACAACAAAATAAATAGTTTGCAGTTCTTGATTCATGTGAACGAGGGCCAGGGATTGTACTGTTGAAGACTCAGTGTAACCTTAAAGCATAGAGGAGGCGTCCCTTTATTGGAGGTCAAACATAGCTGCAGCTTGTTCCCTGATGTTGAGGCACATTCTGTGTGTTTGTGTGTACTTATTTGTCCAGTCTGCGTTCTTTTTTTGGCAATGTCTATCTTTGTGAGACCAATATGCAATATTCATTGAAATGTATTACTACTCACAATTTGGACAATCCTCCTGTCCCATGATGTGACAGCTGAATGCAGTTTCAGATGCTTTCCCACAAACCGGATCATAACATGCTTTGGAAAGCTATTAAGGTCAAAGTATGTAATTTTAGTCCATAAATATCACATTTTAAAACCCTCTTTAAAATTATATTGCTTTTTACCAATTCCAGATGTACTATGTCAATAAAACAGAGGGACATAGAGAACGTTTTTGTTTTCTGTCTTCATTTATTTTAGAGGTAGTATTAAGTTTCAGGTTAAAGGAACATTTGGACATTTTCAGAAAAGTGCTTCTGTGAGTGTGAGCTTAAAAAACAGATGTCCCTCTCCTGCTCATGTGTTATGCACAAGGCTGACGACTAACTTGGTTTAGCAACAGGAATGGAAACATGTGAGCTAGCCTGGATTAGTCCACAGTAGGAGTGTGTTAAGTATTAATCATAGTATGACAGTAATTAGTAAGTGTTAGAGCTGCTGGTAGGTGGATTCAACAATGTCTTGAACTACCATTGTTATGACGGCATTACACACTTGAATACATGGGTCAATCAGCATGTAAGTATAAAGGTGTGTGTGTGTGTGTCATATCAAATTGGCTGTTCTTTGCCGCCCTCTCATCGCTGTAATTGTAGAGAATAGAGAGGGAGCCCCTCCTCAAGTACATGCACTCTGATTACAACAAGCCCCACATGGAGGTGACCTGCAGAAATATCCTCAATTATATAGTGGAAACAACAGAGCAATGCAAATTAAGTGCACTTTATACATAAAGGGCACACAGTCAAGAATAATTATGACACTGGACTGATTATACTGTATATCATGTGACTCACTGTGATTTGGCTACACACAAAATATCACACAAAATATCAGATGCTATGTATTTACTTATTTACACTAGAGTAACTGACCAATACAAGCATAGTTTTTCTAAGCAGCGCCACAATTGCAGTTGAGTCAGCGCTTTAATGAAGGATATCTTAAATACAGAGGGGGGGTACAAGCAGTTTATTTCTTCTCCCTAAAAATGTCTTCAGTTATTTTCTCCTGTCCGATTTCTGCCTCGATGCCATTTTTAACAGACAAAAGAGGATCAAAATGTTGAACCATGACGTTTTCCAGGCAGGGGTTGATTTAGTTTGATTGCTGACGGGTGACAATTTCTCCCTTCACTGACTCCCAGTAGGGGCCCACAGCGAGACCTCCGGGTTCCAGGGAGACCACACATGGAGCTGGAAAGGGGAGACGGAGTCTCTGCCTCGCATTCATTGATCTCTGTCATCCTTCTCAGCGAGATGCATGTCAGACCACCAGCTTAAACACACTTTACACAGTGTGGTCTGTTACTGACAATAACATCTAATCCAAATGTTTTTTCTGCACGCGCACCAGCAGTCAAGTTCGATCTAAGATGACCAAAGAACGCCTGCTTCAGATTCTGATAGTGTCAGAAATCCATTACGAAATGTCCAACTGCAACAGTACATCCAACAGTGTCCACCAAAATTACATCACAACAATCATAATACGGGATGAAATATTCCAAAATACATTAATGGAACCTTGTATAAGCTTTTTTTGAAAAAAGTAAAACAAAAAGCAATATTTGTTTCCCCATTTATATCTAAACGCTTTCAGCCTCAGGGTATACACAATCCAACTGTCCGCCAGGGATCGCAACCAAGATTGACTTCGACACATCTCACACAGTGTGACATGCAATGAACCATCAAGATTGGTGTTATTACCTTCGCATTGAAAATGCCGGAAGGTTATGTTTTGATCGCCGTGTATTTATTTATTTATTTATTTATTTATTACCTTCGCATTGAAAATGCCGGAAGGTTATGTTTTGATCGCCGTGTATTTATTTATTTATTTATTTATTTGTATGCGTGTTATTCGCAAATCTCAAAAAGTATTGAACCGAATCGCATGACATTTGGTGGGATGATTGTTTATTATCCGGGGACCAGTTGATTAGATTTTGGGATCGATCGGGTCAAAGGTCAAAGGTCAAAGGTCATGAACAGGTCAAAATCTTTCGCAGAACTCAAAAAGTATTGAACCGAATCGCATGAAATTTGGTGGGATGATTGTTTATTATCCGGGGACCAGTTGATTAGATTTTGGGATCGATCGGGTCAAAGGTCAAAGGTCAAAGGTCATGAACAGGTCAAAATCTTTCGAGGAACTCAAAAAGTATTGAACCGAATCGCATGAAATTTGGTGGGATGATTGTTTATTATCTGGGGACCAGTTGATTAGATTTTGGGATCGATCGGGTCAAAGGTCAAAGGTCATGAACAGGTCAAAATCTTTCGCAGAACTCAAAAAGTATTGAACCGAATCGCATGAAATTTGGTGGGATGATTGTTTATTATCCGGGGACCAGTTGATTAGATTTTGGGATCGATCGGGTCAAAGGTCAAAGGTCATGAACAGGTCAAAATCTTTCGCAGAACTCAAAAAGTATTGAACCGAATCGCATGAAATTTGGTGGGATGATTGTTTATTATCCGGGGACCAGTTGATTAGATTTTGGGATCGATCGGGTCAAAGGTCATGAACAGGGCAAAATCTTTCGCAGAACTCAAAAAGTATTGAACCGAATCGCATGAAATTTGGTGGGATGATTGTTTATTATCCGGGGACCAGTTGATTAGATTTTGGGATCGATCGGGTCAAAGGTCAAGGTCAAAGGTCATGAACAGGTCAAAATGTTCTTGAATCGCATGAAATTTGGTGGGATGATTGGTTATTATCCGGGGACCATTTGATTAGATTTTGGGATCAATCGGCTCAAAGGTCAAGGTCAAGGAAAGGTCAAACTCTTTTTTTACCATAGCACGATACATTTTGTCCAATTGGCATGCAACTAATGCCAAAATGTTCATAATTCAATGCCCAATCTTGTGATATGCGAAGGTATGCGCTCTACCGAGTGCCCATTCTAGTTGCACACTACATAGGTCATATGTCAGTGAATATTTCAAATGGGAAAAGCCGACTCAGCCGTCAGAAGAAAGCAGTGACTCAGGTTTCAGTGCTGTTGCACAGAACCTAAGCACTGTACTGCCGTGGCAGAGGCAGCAGCGAAATGTATTTTGGCCACTTAAAAAATGGACCACTTCAAACAAGTGGTGTGTTATCTATATTTAGAACGCTATCACTGCTTTATCTCGCCGTCAGACTGCCCTTTCCGACAGGAAGCCGTTATCTGGACGTGTGGCTGTTACAAAAAGAGTCATTTTACTTTGCAGAACTCGGCAGATGCTGGTGTACCGCTCCCTGAGTAGGTTAGTTACCTTCGCATTGAAAATGCGGAAGGTTATGTTTTGATCGCCGTATATTTATTACCTTCGCATTGAAAATGCCGGAAGGTTATGTTTTGATCGCCGTGTATTTATTTATTTATTTATTTATTTGTATGCGTGTTATTCGCAAAACTCAAAAAGTATTGAACCGAATCACATGAAATTTGGTGGGATGATTGTTTATTATCCGGGGACCAGTTGATTAGATTTTGGGATCGATCGGGTCAAAGGTCAAAGGTCATGAACAGGTCAAAATCTTTCGCAGAACTCAAAAAGTATTGAACCGAATCGCATGAAATTTGGTGGGATGATTGTTTATTATCCGGGGACCAGTTGATTAGATTTTGGGATCGATCGGGTCAAAGGTCAAGGTCATGAAAAGGTCAAAATCTTCTTTTTACCATAGCGCGGTCAATTTCTATCCAATTGGCATGCAACTAATGTCAACATGTTCATAATTCAATGCCCAATCTTGTGATATGCGAAGGTATGCGCTCTACCGAGTGCCCGTTCTAGTTAGTTTGTGTTATTGTGTGGATTTCGGATCTGACCTAACATGGCGTCCACACAGCAGTACCCTGCTGAGCTTCCGTGGCGGTACTGTGTGCTTGCAATGCAGACATCGAGATCTTGTTTTTCAGCTGTTATGAGGAGGGGAAGATTATATTGTTCATTGTATTTTCTTTCCTCTGAATTTGTCGATTCCCGACCACATCGGCATCAAAACAGGAAGGCAGTGGTAAAGTGGTAAAGCCCGCCTCTTGCTCGATTTGATTGGCTGATTGGAGTCAAGCTTGACGATTACGAGCCCTGCTTATTAGTGTCTCTTCTCTTCTGCACATCTTAAAACTGCAAGACAAAATGACACACACTGCGGAAGAGAGGAGCGCACGCCGGGCGCACCATATCATAGGAAAGCAATGTTTTTTGTGAGCCCCACATTTCTAGCGATGCATCTCGGTGTGATCGGGGTCTTAAAGAAGTACTTCTTTGTAATTCCTGCAGCATATCCCATTGTATGGATGAAGTTCTGCAACATTTTCACATGGTTTCTCAAACAGGCTGTCCATCACAAAGCCTTGACTACTTGACAAAGGTCATTTAGAGCTACCAAAAGCATTGCAAAACAGTTATCAGAGGCGGAGCAGTACTGCCAACGTTGAGTAAATTGATCTTGAAATTGGTGGAGTGTCCCTTTAACGTCACCAGTAGAAACAAAAAAAGGAATTCCCAAAGACAACCGCCTGTTGTGATGCATTGTGATTCAGCTGTAGCCAGATGATTGATGTTCTCCACGGTCGAATGGTAGAGGAAAGTTAGAAGAAAGGAATGTCTGCTGTGAGTTAACAAGACTAAAAAGACTTCTCTCTCTCCTCCTCTTCTTTTCTCTGAATGAGGCAAGCGGAGCCAGGGAAGGGTTGACGGCTCCTTCTGTTCCTCATCACCTTCATGATCCTCCCTTTATCCTCTCGTTAAACGCCACGGATGGCATCCCCGCTCACATAGATCCCCTCCTCTTTTCTCCTCATCCCTAAAGACAGAGAGTGGCCACTGAGCAACCGGGTTGTCAAAAGAAGAGGGAAACAAAGTTCGGAAGTATTAGTGTTACTTCCCCTCATCTCCAGGGATACAAAGGAGAATCAATAGTTTTTCATTAACCTGTCTTCCTCCCTTTAAACAAGCAGCTATACCCTTGGGTGCCACAGTAAATGCTTCCAGAGTTGGGGGATGATATTGCTCTGTGTTTCACATTCACACAGATACAGTGCACCCCATCCAAACTTACATATTTATAGCTGAATATCTCTCTTTCTCTCTCTCACGCTTCCCTAATTTGACTTTTCAATCAAAGTGTATGCATTACAACCATACTGAGATCATGAATGCATAAAGAAATGCATTGTATACACTTCACAGCTCTTCTCTACCACAAAGATATGTAAAAGGATGACAGTAGAATGAAGTCAATTACAGTAACATATCCCAACGACCTTCCATAATGTCTCTGAAGTGTAGATGGGACTTAACCCGATTTGGAGATATTTTAGCTTCTATAAAAGTTTAGATGTATCCAATAACAACCAAATGTGACTATTTCCCAACATCTAAAATGATGTGAAAACCCCTAAAAAACAAGACAAGATGTGAACACAAAACCGTGAAACACAGATTGGAGTTAGCAGCATCTACTTCGAGCTTTGAGTACATTCCTCCTTCTCTCTCCAACAGATCTACAGTGTCTCACATCTCTGTCTCTAAACACAATGAGGCCAGTGTTTGGGAATGACCTTGCTCCTTGTACGGCGCCAACCTTCGCTCCGTAATAGATTAATCTCTCTTTTCCCATGCGGGGGTTGCCTACCGTGTCATATGTGTTGCAGACACAAGGTGAGACTGTGCTGCTTTGTTTTCTATACTTAGAAGTTAATGTTGATTGTTTATCTCAGTTGAGTGAGCGGCACTCAAAAACAGCATCCGTGGAACCCGGGCGTGTTTTGTTCACCCAATTCAATTCAATTCAGTTTATTTGTATAGCCCAATTTCACAAATTACAAATTTGTCTCGGAGTGCTTTACAATCTGTACACATAGACATCCCTGCCCCAAAACCTCACATCGGACCAGGAAAAACTCCCAAATAACCCTTCAGGGGGAAAAAAAAGGAAGAAACCTTCAGGAGAGCAACAGAGGAGGATCCCTCTCCTAGGATGGACAGATGCAATAGATGTAATGTGTACAGAAGGACAGATTTAGAGTTAAAATACATTCAATGAATATGACAGAGTGTATGAATAGTTCATAGTAGGCATATTCCACGATGGAGACCTCCACGATCCATCAGGCAGATGGCGGTGGGGAGGAGGAGTGGGCGGAGTCTCAACAGGACAGTGGCGTAGTCATGAGCAGGAATTCCACGACCCAGACGATCCATCAGGCAGATGCCGTAGTCGTTGCAGCGAGCATCGTCAACAAGTGCTAATGTGCAGCAGCATGGACTTCATCCACGGACACATTGGGAGAGCTGAACAGGAGCTGGCCCGATTCCCATTCATGTTCCATAAAAGCAAGTAGAAAAACTACAACATAAAATCTCACTATGATTAGAAGCCAAACATGGAAGTGAGGCAGAGGCCGAATAACAGCTCACCGAGAACAAGTGGTGAAGCAATGAGTTAAAGGCATCCAAGATGGAGGAGAACTGATTCAGAAGAGGTGATTACCTCAGCCAATGAAGGCTGAAACTGAGCAAGTGAATGCATTATTGATGCTGGTACAAAACATTAGTCTTAGACCACAAGGGCAACCACAACAACAACGGCTCAGGGAACCTGCTTTGACATGGAGCCCACAGGTCAATAGAGAAGGAAACGACACTGACCAACATGTTGAATATTGCCAATCAACTCGATGTTTAGAAGAGAAGGTCACCTCTGCATGAGATTGTTGACCTGCCACAGTGGCTGGTAGAGTAGACAGATTTACTGGCCGCGTCCAACATCTATCAGCATTTGGCTGATGGTAATTTTCTGCCCTGAAGGAGAGATGAAGGCAGGATGACTGCCATGGCATCGCCTGGATCCAGATGGCCCGAGACAGAAGGGGATAGATGCGAGCACTTTATCAGCAGCCTAAGTTCCATGAGCCACTCAAAGGCTCAAGTACAAACAAAGGAAAGTCGTGGTTTGCCAACGTTTCAACATTTATTTCACTTCATGTGCTGCTGCCGGTGTGACCATTGAATAATGCCTGTTGAACGGTGGCGTCGTGTGACTACGTTGTGACTATAAACTTTCAGAAGTACATTGCGCATCCTTTATCCCTTTTTAAGGGCATTTGGGAGACCTTTATCGGTCTATAAAGTCACACATTGTCTAAAAACTAATTCGTTTTTTATTGACCACTTTGTATCATTCCAGTCATCACACGCTTCACTGACTTCCCAACGGTTAATAGTGTGTACAGAGGAATTTACGGTCGGTTTCCCACCACATCAACAGACCTCATCGACAATACTGGTTAATGTTCATGTTGAAACAGTTTAAAATGTTCTCCTGAAAGTTGCATGGTGCCAAGATTTGACATCAATATTTGACATCTAAATTGTACGTTGTAATAAGTACGTTGAGAATAGATTTCAATGTAAAAAGACATTCATATTATCTGTTTGTAATTTCAAATGCATTTAGGAGCGGTCAAGGCAAGGTACGTTTATTTATGTAGCACATTTCATACAAAAGCCTTCCTTACAGACGATACAGTCCTCTTCCATTGCATCAGATGCGAGGAGCTGTTGTCTTCGTCAGCACTAGCTGGAGCTTTAATTCCAGTATATTTACGGTGCTTTGTGGTCACAGTGACTCACGCTTCTATATTAAATGTGTGATTTCATGCATCGGGGGAGATCCAAGGAGTCTCCTTGTTTTAAGATATTTTGGCAGAAAGAGGGGCGGACCTGCCTGAGTCAGTGTGATATCTTCGGGCATCAAGTGCAGCATGACCTCACCTCACAGCTCCCAGAGACATCACGCCTGTGTGAACCAGACTGCTCATCAGTATGGGGAACCCGAGTTCTCCGGTCACGCACCATGCTCCTGTGTGCGGGGCTGTGCCCCGGAGGAGGTCCCAAAATACGACGTCGTCTGAGTGTAGAAAACAAGCCAGGGTGTGTGACTGTGTGTGCCAGACATAACCTTGATCGACACTGAAGCATTGCAACCTGCATCGCTTCACACGCCCTCTGTGATAACCTCACTAATGAGGAGTTCTTTGTTTGTCTCAACTTACATTTGGGATTCACGCAGTCTGAGGAGTCTGTTGCACATTCAACTGTCAGCACTTGTCAAAGTGATAGAATTAGGCCTCCTGTCTGAGGACGCATGCTCTCCCTCTTTTCCAGATATTCACACATGAGACTGATTTTTGTTTTGTTGTGGTGAACCCTCCAGTTGCTGTCTCTCCACCAGCTGGAGAGCCTCGCAGTAACGGACCATTCTCGCTGTGGGTTTCAGTGATAAGGATGCTGTACATACATCATCTTGTAATTGGATGGCCGTGTCCTTAGTTTGCCTTTTATTCCCCCAGACCGTTGTGTAATTGTCATTCCCAAAATGCTCTTGCATTACTGCTACTGTGTCGGGCCGTTTTGTGCTATAGGCTGTGCTATAAGCTCCATATCAGAAATTATTTGGCTCATTTACTCAGCAAAACAATACAATCCAGAATTCCAGAGCACATTGTGGTTTTTGGAAGCATGAAGCATATCTCTCTTTATTCTGATTGGATTGTGGTAATATGATACAACGATCAAAGCTGATATCTATTTTAGAATCTGTGTTTGAACTTGTCTGGCTGAACAAGATTCAGCTCCAGTGATTGGTTCTCTGTGAGACTTTAATGACGCGCTATCTCTGCTCTATTTCACTGACATTTGCACCACAAAGACGCCCTTATCAATACCGTACATATTGTGTCTCATCACGTTTCTTGTCAAACATGGTCACAGCCCTATTTAAGAGCTTTTCAAATCCAAATGTGGCAAACGGCCTCCTTATGATTCTGTCAATACTCACTATGGACCTGTTAAGTGTTCATCTTTGATTTCTAGCTTTGTTTTGTGCTTTGAGTGATTAAACCCTTCCTCACTGATGTGGCTGGGATGCATGCCATCATTTCTCATTGTCATGGAGACGCATTGACCGCACGCGTGTCGCAGGTTCTCCTTGTTTATGAATGAGGGCGGACATGCAGGAGTTAAAATAATGCCACTTACGTCGGGGTAATTTCTTTCTCCTCCACCTCCTCCTCTTCCGCCTCCTGTGGGTATTCTCCTCTTCCTCCTCCTGCCTGTGCAGGATAACAGTGGATTTACTAATACACACAGTAATCCAGCTATTGGCCATACTTCGATTCAGGTCTTATTTGGATTATAGTGTTTACACATCACTTTGATAACATGTAGTCTCACTGTTGCCATAAATATATCAAATATTGCCATCCATCCTTTCCTATTCGACTGTCTAGTGGTCACCTATAACAAATAAGTAGAAGAAAATAAACGGACACTTACATTGTCGTCTGTCCTGAGTTATTTTTTAAAATATTAGTTGCCTAGCAAACTGCCTACTTGAGACTGATTTAACGACATGTTTTAATGTTGAGAATGATATTCTCAATAAAGACATGCTCAAGATTCCAACTTTTTTAATTAGCTATAATGTGTGTGAAGCTTCACCTTCACGAAGGTCATCTTGAAGTTCCAGATTTATCTCTGAAGGTCCACTTTTGCGAGTATGTTTGATGCAGTAAGTCTCCAAGAAATTCTGTCGACACAGAATGTATCTGGACAACATTCACTCATAAAGTAGTGTTCAGCTACTTAGCTTTATTTAACATTATGGGCACACAGCAACACACTGATGTCCAAACCAAAGGCAACTGCTTCCATAGAGCCTCCAACAGCAGGATCGAGTTTGTACCACAGAACTAGAGCAGGCAACACTAATTATTTCCTCAAACAGGTCGTGACAAAAGCTATACTTTACATACCTTCAGGAAGAAAACACTTTGAGATAGTTTACCAAGTATAACGTATCACAGGTAACCGAAACACAACACTCCATATCTAACCCCATGACATCACTGTGTCACAAGAGAGGACATGGTTGGTCAGCTCCTCCTTTTAGACTCTGGAACATAAGTAACAAAGAAAGATAATAACTAATGAAATGCATCACAAACAAACCGGGGATAGTAAGTGTCTTTAGTTACAGATCATGATGGAACTATAGCTCAACAAACAATTAACATGCACGGTTAGATTCTGATCAAATATGAAACAATGTGACACTTGTACGCAATGTAAATCAATTAATCTGTGACTTCAACAGCTTGATGAAGCCAGACTCTATGTCTGAAAAGGGGTAAAAGGCAGTTGTTACTATTTTTGACCTCAAAAAGTAATTGCAATACCTTGAGGTTGCTTGAGAAATATAGGAATAAGTTTGTTTCTCTCCCATGCTGCAGTAACAACCGGTAATGGCAAATAAAAACCAAACAATCTGTCAGTTTGACAACATAATCCTGTCAAACGCAGGTCTATGTTGTTTGAATGGTGTCCCCCGTGTGCAGTGTACATAACTGCTCCTTTATCGATCACTGCTGAAACAGGGTTAACTGGAAGCAATGCACATTGTTTAGAATAGGAATGAAAGGGCTTTCAGTAGATTAATTCATCTATAGTTTACTTGTTTACCTCAGATTGCATATGTTTGAATTTATTCACTTTAAGTGTCATAACATTTTGCAGTGTGACTCCATGACATCATTGTACTCAAGCGTGTGTGCACGTGCATGTGCATGCATTTTTATATTTGTTGCCAGGGCGCCGGCCCCTTTTGTAAAGAGCAGTGAAGCGTTTGACTCCGGGAGGGGGCAACGCTCCGACCCCAGAGGGGAGGCGGTGCTGGGTCAATCCAGATGTACCACCTCAGCTGCACAATCTGACAGACATAATGAAGCTATTTGTAACGCTATTCTCTCCCTTCAGCCACGGCTCTGTTATCGCTGGCCAAGCAAGCTCGCTGCAGCCGGGACGAGGCCGACTCATCAGTTCACCGTCCTCTGTGTCTTCAGGGCGCCGAACAAATGATCACATTAGGCCGACTGGACTGAGGCTGTGAAGACCGTCTCTTACAACACCAGATGGATTACTTGGAGAACATTGCCGTTAGTGTTATAATCAACACATTTATTTCCCCAGCTTGAACAAGTGGTGAATGACACCACATGGGGATGTCTTTAAAACTCATATTTAGCCTTTTTTGGGGTAAAAACCTTTATTTGCTTTCTTGCTCAGAGTTCGAGGGGCAGTGTGTGGTATTAGTGGTCATCTCGCAGGGAGGTGGCAGATTGCAACAAACTGAAACTTCTCACTAAAACATGAACATGTGAATGTCCCTACCTGGGTTACTGTGGAAACCTGCCAGCTTTGTGAAGAGGATCAGCTCCCTATATATACAGGACTGTCTCAGAAAATTAGAATATTGTGATGAAGTTCTTTATTTTCTGTAATGCAATTCAAAAAACAAAAATGTCATGCATTCTGGATTCATTACAAATCAACTGAAATATTGCAAGCCTTTTATTCTTTTAATATTGCTGATTATGGCTTACAGCTTAAGAAAACTCAAATATCCTATCTCTAAATATTAGAATATCATGAAAAAGTATACTAGTAGGGTATTAAACAAATCACTTGAATTGTCTAATTAACTCGAAACACCTGCAAGGGTTTCCTGAGCCTTGACAAACACTCAGCTGTTATAAATCTTTTTTTTTACTTGGTCTGAGGAAATATTAAAATTTTATGAGATAGGATTTTAGAGTTTTCTTAAGCTGTAAGCCATAATCAGCAATATTAAAAAAATAAAAGGCTTGCAATATTTCAGTTGATTTGTAATGAATCCAGAATGCATGACATTTTTGTTTTTTTAATTGCATTACAGAAAATAAAGAACTTTATCACAATATTCTAATTTTCTGAGACAGTCCTGTACATGGCTCATTTTAAGGTCAAGAAAATACAACGATTCTTGATTTCAGATTATACGGAAAAGAAAACATGATATTCCCTTTCTGCCAATAGATGCTCCTCAATGCCACAAACTGTTGTTTTAAATGAAAATGCTTGGCATGTACAGTCAATGTGAAGCCAGTGTGAGCAACTCTTTAGTTTCGTGCAAATACTGGAAATGGGACTTTCTTGCTCATTGTACTCGTTATTGTACCGTGCAAATTATATCTATATATTGCCTCACTTGCTCCGACTGTACAACAATTCCTGGTTTGCAGAAATGTCCACTTCAATTGCCACTCAGTTAGTATATAAAAGAACTTCAACCTGGCCCTTGCATGGTAGTCGTCTCCTATTCAGGATTATTACATCATTGCTTTGAAAGGATGTCTTATCGCGCATGAAAATGATCCGATATTTAATAGCTTTGAGTTCTCTGAGATGCGGAGGACTATTGACTCTTATCAACGTATCAACCCTTACTGCTAGTTTGAGATTTTAATGTTTGTGTGTTCCCAATGTTTATCTTCTTTTCTTCTGTGAGGACCCTCTCCCACCTTCATGTGGCTGTGCACATCGTTGAGATTAATTGCAGTTCCCAAATTGCCAGCCTGCTCCACCCCATTGTAGACGAGGAAACACTGTTTTATCACCGATAGCGCCGAGAGATTAAGAAGACATTACCTAGAAATGAGGGAGAGAAAATGGTCGATGGATTTTTAAATACTCACTGGAGAGCCTCAGTTTTACGGTCTTTTATTTTGGAAATGTACTTTTGCTTCGCATAGCTCATTTTCAGGCCTCACTGACACTGCTCCAGAGAAGGTGCGCTTGTGCTTTGCTTAAAGGAGTCGTTGAGACAGGAGAGTGTCACAGTAAAAAAAGTTACTCTCTCACGTGGCTGGGAACTCGCAGTAATAGAGCGGAGTAAGATGTTTTTGATCTTCACACTGACAAATTCACTGATCCACTTTTTCTTCTGACGTTCTTTTGCCGCATCGATTTGTTTTCGTTGAAGACTGTTACATTTAGGAGGAATTTCTGTCACGCACTGATGGTGAACTGTTTTTTCAGAGTGCTCGAGGTAACTTCAGGTCGTTCCCATCAATGTCACTGGGTGTTGGCAGCAGTAATCACGGTGCCCGCCTCTCTCTTTCTCACTCTTATTGCCTCGATCTCTCCTCTCTTTTACGGTCTGGTGATGCACGTTTATCATATGATGCCTATCGCGCAGCAGCGGACAGTTTTCCACCCGGCCCGATAAAGCTGCAAACACCAGCCAGAGAGCACATCAAAGGAAGGATGCACATTTTTGGGGATTTATCCGTCTGGCTTTTTTTTGTAAACTAATGGCCGGTAGTAGCTTTTCAAGAGAACAGATTGATGTTTTTTTTCCAGAACAGTTAATGATTCAGTTTGGTAAACAATGATTTAATAATCTCTGTGTGCAAAGCCCTGACGTTTGATGTTAAATTATAGCTATAAAACTCGGGGCAACACTGAGGTCCATGTCACTGCCAAGCTGGCAGAGACTGTGAGACCTACTCAATTCAAATCCACACAGGGTGGAGGTAAGGCATGGACACATTGTTCTGAGACATCTCACAAGGGAAGAGCATTTCACTGGTTTTAATTGTATTATTTTAACGAGAGGTTTCTGATTTCATCGGAGAAATGTGAAAAACGTATAGTATAATAGACATTATATGATGAAAAGCTCACACATCACCCTTACTTGACAACAGTGACATTTAGATTCAGCGGGTTAGATTGATTCGAGATAAGACCCTGCAAACGCACTCAAAGTTAAAAAGTGAGGAGAGGCAGGCTTTTGGTCTGAGACTTATTCATCAACAGTGGAACAAGCAGAGCAGGCGGGACTGTGCTGAGGAGTGAGGAGTGAGGAGTGAGGAGAGATGATTGAGACTCCTTGTCTTGCAGAGTGACGGCTCAGAGACAGCGTGGGTTCCATCAGCCTCGCTCTTTGGTCTTCCCACATAGATACATAATAAATGAGTAAATCACAGAGATTAAGATATGGAAATATATATTTATATATTTTCCTTTTGTACAAGATTAAATATATAGTTTTGAGTACCATGCTTAATCACTTTCTTGCTGCTAATTAGATGAGGAGATTAATACCTCTATGTATAAATATATGATATAAATAAAATGGTATTACTTATACCTTTTAGGTAGATCTAAAACTATAGGTAATTATCTTAGCATGAAGATTAGAAATGATTCAAAAGTAACAACCATCCTACCAGCCTATCTCTAAAGCTCACTTAATAAGATGTTTTATCTGGTTTGTTTGATCCATGCAAAGAAAAGTGTTAAATTGTTTTTAAAAAACAGGGGTTGCATTCGGTTGGAAGACCAATGTGCAGCAGGTTTTCTAACGTGGAGGGAGGGCACCCTTTATGCACAGAATATATGTTTCTCCACTGGAAGGATACTTTGAGGTAGTTTATCATTAAGAAGAAGAAGGAGAAGAAGAAGGCCATTAGCTGTTCCCCCTGTTTTCACTCTTGAAGCTAAGTTAAGCTAACCAACCACCAATTGTAGTGTCTTACTTATACAGACATAGATTGGCAAGTCCTCATTGAATTCTATGCAGTAACGCGATTATATTAAAATATCTGCGTGTTCATTAAATCTGTATTTTGAATGCAACACTTTTTCTTGGAATGGTTTATTTGCACAATGTTGTAGCCTATTGAAACTTTCACTTGAGTCAGAGCAGTAGAAAGAGCACAGCTGTTATTTCAGCAGGGCTTCATATTGGCCACCACACAGCATGTGGTTGTGGTATCTACTACATTACAATATTGGGAAATATAATCTGTCATGGTGCCCATTTCCTTTTGAACTCTTCATTGACTTCACGTTCTTTCAGTGCCTTTTATATTTGCACTGCATTACTCCCTGAAAATATGCAGAAGATAGAGAATTGAATCCAACACTATCTGTATGTACGTCTGTCGGTGTCATGAGTGGGCTTTTCTTTCTGCAGGAATCAAAGGCATGTGACCTAGTCGTGTAATCATATGTGACCAACACATTAACAAGGACCTCTTATGAGATTCTGTCATTTTGTATTATTATTCTTGTCTCAAGTGGCCAGTTTCTCTCCAGTTGAGACATGTTTCTGTTCCCAATTTATGAAACTGGGTCTTATACTTGCGTTTCTAAAAATAGCCCATTCATTTTACCAGAAATGTGGTAGTAACCAATTACAGTGGGAGGGAGAGTGCAGTCGTTTCCAGAGCCAGCCCGTCACTCAGTCACTGCTCCAGACTGTCGGCTGATTAGTAATTGAGTTCTGAGTCCAGAGCTTTCTGAAGTTTGTTAGATGTAAATGTCATAATTTGAGACGCAATTACCACTTCTTTTTTTTTTGGAGCAGAAGTTAATTATTGGGGCTGACTTCATGGCAGGAGATGTTACTGTCACTGTCGACATCCGTGATGACCTTCATGCTGGAAGTCCACACGCATATATGCAGTTTTAAGTCTCACTTCACATGAATGTCTATGTTGTTGTTGTTGTTGTTGGTTTTTTCCCCCCACTTAACTGCAATTAGATTTAGGATTGTCAACAATTAACCAGTTGTTCTCCCCTGGAGTTCTTATCCGCTCGCTACTGGTCACAATATGTCTTTCTGAATTACACAGTAAACAAAGTGTTTATTCTTGTGTAATGAACTGGGGCTTATAGCAAAATACAAAACAAGAAAGTGGAAAGCATCACGGTTACCTTCAATTCAGATTTGTTAGCAGGGATGTAGTGCATCCCTTACGCACATCGATTTTCACTTAATATCTTTTATCAAACATTTTAGAATGACATAAATGTGAATAGCATAAAGCTTCTGTTCATATGAGTTTAAGTCGGGGTTCCATCAAGGGGAACTGAATGCTTCTCTAGCAGTGTAATCCATTGTTGTCCATATCAGTGTTTGCATTATGATGACTTCAGTTCATGGTTTCAAATGTCTCACACACATATTGTAACAGTTTAGCTCCACGCCTTCCTTTTGGTAGTAGTTGTTTTTATCCTGTCACTAATTATCATATCATTCCAGATCCTGCTTCCCATCTCGTGAATCCAACTCCCCTCACCTGCCTCTGATCACTCCCTCGTTAGTCCCTCATTCCCTTCACCTGGTCCTCACGCCCTTCTCACCTGCAGCCCATCCTCTCATTCGTCCCTCACTATTTAGCTCCCTCATTTCCACTTGTCCTCTGCCAGTTTGTCTTGTGTTTTTCCGACCAAGCCCTCCAGCGTTCCATAGTTTGATTGTTCGGTCTGTTCCGATCTTGACGACACTTTCAGTAAAGAAGCTTTACTTGAATTATCTGTCTCCTGAGTCGTGCATTTGGGTCCACCCTAATCCCGTCGTGACACATATTGAATGATAAGAGTGTAACTTGCTTGGTGAGACGGTGCTTCTCCGCACCTCTGCTGCAAATAGAGGCAGCTGATAACATCCCAGAACACTGTTCTCCTCACACACACACACACACTCTTCACATCGCATCGTCCCTCTCTCCCACTTCTCATTCTCTGATACCCCAGATAAAGTCTTCCGCTGTCTTTGTGGATACCGATGAGAGGCAAGGATCTTGTCAGGCTGCCGTGGTAACTATTACATAATTGAGGAGTGCAGGGTTGAGGCTGCCCGTCATACCCAAATCCCACCATGGATCTTTTATTCAAAGCATCAGTGTGTAAAAACACTCCTCAGCCAGTCGCTGTTGTTCCTTCAGGGAATCCTAAATGTAGTTTACATGATGCTGAGGCTTTGAATTCACAATCACCAGCCCTGGGTTGGACCTGCACACACACAAACATCTATACTTTTAGCTTGAATCAATCATTATCTGAACGTTATCGTTCAATCCTTCTAAAACCGAGATTATCCGATATGTCAAAGTGTTATCATTTATGGGCTTTACGTTATACCATTCATCAAACTGTGACAGGATTTGTTTGGGGTTGGTGCTATTAATCATTTTGAAGGGAAATGTGTCAGCTTTTTTTCACCAAGATTGGATTAATTCATTTGTAATCTACTTTCAACAGCAGAACGTTATGTTGTTTCTGTGGAAAATGATGCGGGATTTCCTGACTTTGCAGACCGGAGACAGCGGAGAACAGAGAAGCAGAGTCACTGTCATAAGTACTTCCACTACATTTTAATAGTTTTACATCAGTGTTAACCTGCAGTGGATGCGCCACAAATGACCTGGCAAGTCTCGTGCCTCAGCTGACAGAGTTATAACTCTGTTAAAACGGACATGAATGACCTCAAGCAGCAAACTGAGACGGTTCAGGTGTAACAGATTCCTCACTGGGCCAGAGGTCTTAACGCCTCTGCTCTGCGGTGCGAGCCACAGCGGTAGCTCTCTATGAAGCAGGTTATTAATGCTGTTATAGGTGACAACCTGACACAATGGATGAATTTGTTGTGTCTTATTTCCTGTTTTATTTTGAAGTCCCCATTTTGTGTGTCCTTTGTTTCCCTACACTTCCTGTCCCTGTCATTGTCTGCCATGTCCCTGGTTGTTTCCTCCTGTGTCCAATCCCCTGCGCCCTCCCTGTGTATTTACACCCTTTTTGTCTAATTCCTCGGTGTTGGTTCCCTGGTGATCTCTCGTTGTAGACCTGTTGTTTTGAAAGATTCCTCGATTTAAGAAAAGTAAAGTTTCTTGGCAACGTTGTCGGCGATTGGGTCCTCTCTCTCGTGACAGGTTTCTC
The DNA here is from genome assembly GCF_029220125.1 of Pseudoliparis swirei. Lineage (NCBI taxonomy): Eukaryota > Metazoa > Chordata > Actinopteri > Perciformes > Liparidae > Pseudoliparis > Pseudoliparis swirei. The sequence goes on from NC_079394.1 coordinate 9,398,218, forward strand.
GTGAAAACAAATGAATGACATACGGAGACTCTACCTACAGGACAAACAGCCCAAATGTTTGTTCACCAGTCGTGAGAACATACATACAATATGTATGAAATATACACCTTAACAATGCAAGACTACATTATAAAATAATAAATCCCGTCAAACTCTTTGTGGTTATCCAGTCGAGACGCGGATGCATCACGTAGCAATATTGACTATTATTTATTCTGAGCTTTCTGGTTTGGATTTCTTCACTGTAAATTACAAGTAATTGCGAGATTGCAGATGGTTAATGGATCAGTCACATCCCACGTAATTTACTTTCTATAGTAAGACAGCACAAAGCTGCATAACTGAATCTCTCATCATTCTGTGTTAAACATTAAGGCAAAAGCAATTTCCTCCACTCTATCTATCTATCTCTAACAAGTCCAATTGACTTCACTTCTGTAAAAAATAGTCACATTCAGACTGCTGACTTCAGTTAAACAATTTAACAAGCTAATGGGTTTCTTCAGACATTTTCCAACCATTGTGCTTGACTTAATCGAGCCTGTATGCACCATTGTGGGGGATGTTTCTACTCTGAACAGAGAGAAGGGGTCTTTTGTTTCCCTGCATCTCAAAAGACAGTGCTATGAATAATATCAATATGTTTCTTACTCTGGATAATCTATTATCAACTCTAATCACAAGGTCAGGGAGGGCTGTGGGGCAGGATGGTCCCCCATGGGTTTGTAATACGCGAGTCACCATTAGGTGATGATACCAAGGTCGTGGATTGTGGATTTTTATTACTGTTCACAGTCCGCAATGAATCTGTGACACATTTAACTTTCAAAGCAAGTTGCTTGAAGATGTAAGAAAACCCTAAACTGCACTGTCCAAGGAACAAACAAGCCAATTAATGTCTCATCTTTCCCCTTGCACCCTACACACTTCTCAGTAATTTCTGTTACTTTGTTTTGGCAAGAAATTGTTCTCTGTGCCAGGAGATTTTTTTCTTTATTTACATCTTGAGATGGATTACTTTCTGCTTGGGCGAAATGCTTTCTTCCTCTTTTAAATGCAAGCAGCGTTAGACAAGGTCGGCTCTCTAGGAAAAACTGAACCCATTTTTTTTTTGTATGACGCAAGACTGCCTGTTTGTCTGGATTAATGATGATGGACTGTAATTTTTCTCTTGGAATATACAATTAACCGCTGCTCTCTGCAAACACAGCCCGCACACACGGGAGTAGCATTTGCAATACTCTGTGTCTTAGCTCTGCTTTCAGCTGAGCAATTACCTGGAAATACAGAGCCGTCAGGGGATTGTGTCGGAGCACCGAGTGCCCCGGACCCGCTGCAATAGGTTGCAACTTGTTCTGTTTTTATTCGACTGCATTCTGTGGAGAGCTCGGTGAGAAGAGCAAAGCAAAAGAAGAGACAGAATGGATGATATGGAAAATGAATCATGTAAACCTGAGGCACAATCATACCATACACTGTTCACAGTGGGGATGTGAACATGCTAAAGATGATGTCATTCCCTCTGACGAGTTGCTTAAAACTCTTAATACCTTTTTTTAATGGATTCATTAAAACAGATTACAATGTTTCCATTTTGCTTTCATCCTCTATTTAACCAACAGTAGTTTCTTTCATAGGAATAGTTTGGGAAATATTCCTATAATATTTAATGATAGTCATTCTGGAAAGCCATGTCGAACAATCGGCGTTTGTCAATTAGCATAACATTTACATAGTTGCCCAAACAATTATGCAGGTTGTCTCCTTATATTTCTGTTCCCATACAACTAAAATGTGATTCCCGCAATTAAGTTTTGCGGGAATCACATTTTCTCCTGGAAACTAAAGATCACGGATTGGCTTAAAATAAGTGTTACGTTACATTTAGCACGTAACGCTAAATGTTTAATCTATTTAAATAATTAAAATGATTCATTCATTTCTAATTACTTCTACTTCGCTTACGTTAAAATGACATCTTTATGCATGCAGGGACATGTGTAAGCAAAAAACAGCTGAAGAAGACCTTCATCAGTGTAGTGTTCCCCAGACAGTCAGCCCTTCAGTCCGTCAGCGAGCACACCCTCAGTCTGCATTCATTATTGATCACAGAATTATACGGGGGTGCTCTCCAACGGTGTGGGTCGAAGGAGGACTAGTCTTCATAGAATATGCAATTGTCTGCATAATGCACAGCAGGTGAGGTACTAGATGCTGATATAAGGTGCAAATATTGCATGAGGGCTCTGCAGTTATTGCTGTCGAATTACGACAGTGGTATCAGGGGCAGTGGTCAAAATTGTCAACACAGAACCAAGAGCGGAACAAAATACTCTGACTGGGTTCTGTGTACATAGATCCTATTGGGTGTGGGTATTGGGAGTACGACATTCAATCAGCTTGAGGCATGGCCACGGATTTTATTTATTTCTTCTTTTACCAATGGAAATTCTATGTTGAACATTCACAGCAATGTCTTGTATCTACATTTTACAAAGGTCTCTACATCATTATGACCACCGATATTTGAGCAATTTGTCAGCACTGTATCATTATTGTCCATTTACCAACACCTCTTTAGCCACAGGAACCATCAATGGCCACCCACAATAATCACAGACTCCCACGTCTGACCTCTGATCAGCTCCACAGGATCAGGAAGGCAGAACGCCAGTCGCTGAGGGTGGCGGCAGCACCATATATTCCTCTCTGAATATCAATCTCACTATTCCAAAACCAGCTTGTTGTCCTGTGAAACCAAAGGAAAAACCACAAGAGGCCAATCGCTTTGCATTAAGTAGAATAAAATGTGTAATAATCAAGCCGCTATTGTTACTGTGTTTCGAGATGATCCCCGTTCAGGAGCAAATGTAAAGTCTCGTCCAAAACCAGAGACAGAAAGAGAGCCGAGGTGATAACTAATGCAGCCAAGCTTATAGCTTCACCTTTGATGTTTGTACCAGAAATCCAAGGAGCTCAGAGACTATATGTCCTTGAAGTAAACACAGCCAGGAATCCCTGGAGAGGGAGAAATAGCCTAATCCCAGAGTCAGCTTGAACCTGGAGAGAAACGTTGATTTTCTTGTTGTTCAGAACTCACTGTGAGTGTCTTCTGATGAGAGCTAATGAAACATTACATGGTTTCACTCCTCTGATGCATATTTGGCCTGAAGTCAGAGCTACATCTCGAGATACTTATCATGTGGAGAGCTGACTATACATAAAAACTTAGAGCAGGAGTTCATGTTCATGATTTTAAGCAGGAATTCATCCAGTTCAAACTCGGTGAGCATTTGCTTCTTCAGACTTTCTCAAGGATGGTTTCTTCGTTTCAGTCAAGGAATATGACTAAAAATTAAGTTAGGGTGTTACATTTCATCTACTCAATGAAGGAACTTTTGCTCTTGAACATAATTATCAAGAATCAGTGTGAAGCCCAGTTACTTTATATCTAAGCACAGCAGCTAATAATCTGAAGTGAACTGCTGTCAAACTCATTTTGGGAATCGTGTTTTTAATAAATATTCCACCAAAGCAAAGTGTTGCTTGAAGTGCGGGGCCATTTTTAAGGAACAACTACATCTTTATTAAACCCATATTTATGAAATGAAAGTTTGCTTGTGAGGAAGCGTGTTTTAAGGAAGCGTGTGTAAGGGCGCGTTTGATTTCATCACCAGTGACACCTTCAAGGTGGAGTCGATCCAGTGGTTTTGTTGCCAGGCTTTTGTTTCTGCAGCCATCAAAGGCGGCACAGCCTCTGGACAGCTCGGTGTGTATGGCAGATTCATCCCATAGTATGAAGCATCAGATCCAATTTGCGCTGCAGTATTGGACACCGGTCTCTTTGTGTGTGTGTGCCTGTGATGTCGATGTTTCTGAGGTGCTGCAGAGTGAATACTAATGTCAGGCTGACTTATTGGTTTGTTCAAGGTATCTCGTAAGTGTTGCATCATTATTAATAATCAGATATTGGCCAGACAAAAACTGATAAGTAGACAATGTCTTTATGTGTCACAGTTCAGCTCCACACCTTCTTTTTATAAGTTGTTTTCATCCTATCTGCCTGTTTCACTAACTATCATGTCATTCCAGATCCTGCTTCCCACCTCGTCAGTCCAACTCCCTTCACCTGTTCTTTCACCGGCCTCTGATCACTCCCACCTCGTCAGTCCCTCATTCCCTTCACCTGGTCCTCATGCCCGTCTCACCTGTTGCCCATTCCCTCGTTAGTCCCTGTCTACTTAGATCCCCTAGCTTGCACTTGTCCTCTGCCAGATTGTTTTGTGTTTTTCCGACCAAGCCCTTGAGTGTTCCACATTGTGTTTATATATTTCTGTCTGTTATGTTCCTGATGTTACTATGAGTAAAAGATCATTATTTGCAGTTCTGTCTCCCGAGTCGTGCTATTGGGTTCATACTAATCGTCCCGTGACATTATGTGAAGCTCCGAGATGGAAATTATTCTTATACTGTGGCACCAATAATAGCTGTTGCAGCTTTTGTTGCCTATAATTACATATTTGGGTAATTATCGTGGGTTTCCTTTGAGAATATTAGTGTTTAGAGAAGTATTGACTGAATGTTCTGATTTTGGACATCGGCCAACACTACATGAAAAAATGCCTGTCGGAAAAAATATCTATTAAACAGGGACTTAAAGGTTGGCACATAAGTAGCCGGGGAGCCTTCACACTGAAGGTGTGTCTCGTTCATAATTGGCTTAAATAAATGTAATATTCATAAAGGCAGAGATTCCTTTTTCCATATCAGCAGAAAATAGAAAGTCAAATTTTTGACATGGATGTAAACTGCAAAATGACTGGTTTGCAGAGGCAGTATTTTTAGTTTGGGTGAAGAAAGCAGCACTGTACAAGCCCCTTAACATAAGATACTGTGGTTAGGCTCAGCACTCCCAGATATTTAGTTTAACATGTATTGACAGACTGTCAAGGTTATCATGGATTCGATGGAGTGGAGTTGGGAGTGTCTAGTAAAATAATTTCTGATTTACTTTAGTTTAGCTGCAAAAACTGTTGGACATTTAACAGTTAATGAGTGACAACACGGTTATTATCGGCAGGTGTTATGATGAATGCATGCAGCAGGGTGTACTTAAACTGAAAACGATGGTGCTTTTCCACTGCAGATCCGAAAAATTAAATCACTGCAGACCACAACTTGCGTGTGTCATGCACAAACCTGCAATTTAGAAAAATGCAGCCCATTAAAAAAAACATGCTGTGGTGAATTCACATGGTGCAGGAATTGTTCTTTTTAGTTGTTTATGAAAGGAGTTGTGACGTGTTGAGGATGATGTCATAGCAGTTGCATGCAGGGTCACAATGACAAGCTTAGAATCCTGCCTACATTGACACGGTACTATCAGCAGTGGAAAATGCAATCTAGAAATGTACCTAGTACTAAGAAATGAGTGCCGTAGATCCTAGTCAAACTGGATTTAAAGTGAAAATGAGGCAGTCAATTTGCGAAAAAGAAGCCCCCAAAGGAGGCATTGGTTGTGGACCCATAAGTGATTAGCAGGAGGGGATGAAACATTAGCTATAGTATATATTATACTATATAGGTGTCTCTGTTTTACTATGCACTGTCAGTGGGTGGGCTGAATACTTATGTCTTTGTTTTTTGGATCCACAGATCTTCCCTAGCGGACTGAACGTACGAGTGGACTATAACCGAGTTACACCTGTCCTCAGTGTACTCGTGGTCTGACGGCACACACCGACATCAAGGGTACACCCGCCTCTCTTTCTACACCTCTAGCCTCCTTTAATCACTTTGTTCAGATCATCATTGCATTAATTACGTTTCCTGACAGTTTTCTTAAGACTTCACTTTCTCTGTCATACCTCCCTGAGGGAGCTCTTCTTCACTTCACTTCACGTTGTCTCTGAAGCGCCTTGTGTGATTTCCATTTCAATACATTCAGGAGCTTTTTCTTCCAGGAAATGTGCTCTGATTTCAATAATTCTCACAGTTGAATCCGTTTTTAGTATATTTTAAAGCTGAACAGGAGAGAATGTTTGTTCTGGTCCAGTTTCTAAACTCAACTGTGTAATTGTGTGTTTGAAGTCTGTCTCCTGTTGAAGACACAACCTGGGCCTCTAATTGTAATTTGGACATTGAATTTGCTGCAAAACACTTTTTCTTGCATGCCTTTGCTTTGCTTTGAACTTGGAAACACTCTCTAGTGCCCTTTCTCTCTTTAAGAAGTCGGCCACAGAGTATATTATAGTGACTGATGTTGATGTCTATCAAAGCGTCATGTATTGCTTTTAGCATGCTCAAAGTAACTTCTTCGTTGCTTCTCTAATCATCTTCTCACAGTCAAGTACTAACTTTGATCTAAAACATATCTCAAGGTTGCTTTACTCTGAACCTTGACCTTCTTAATGTTGGCTGCTTATAAAGTAGGAAACAAAGGTCATGTTATAGTCCCCGATCAAGGATTGGGTTACAACTTAAGGATGTGATGCAATATTAAAATATTGCATCTGTAAAACAGAGAAAAAGCTTTGCACAGCCCAACATGCTGTAGCATATTTCTGTTACGGTGAAATATTAACTGAATGTTCTATCTCTTCAAAGAGACTAACAAAGACATGTATGTGCGTGCATATCTGTTAATGTGTGTTTGTTTGTTCCTCCACATAAGACTTAAAGAAAAAGGATTCAATGAAATATAGATGGTAAACAACATTTACATTGTTTTTCTTCTGGCGGTTAAAGTGTTCAGCTATGGGCTAAACACATCACTCGCTAAGCTTTGCTTATCTTGACATCACTCAACAATCGCCCTTTGGGAATTAACACGCACTATAATGTTGCTCAAAGCAACAACGAGTGGAATACTTAATTCGTGGGAGGTTCATTTCTGGTGCCAGTGCATTTCTTTTTCATGTCGTGCATCTAGTTAAAACACCAGTCACTAGTATCAGCCCAACTTAGAATATTAGAGGTTAATTGGAGATGATCATAATGTTCCAGTAACCATGAATTATATCGTATCCTGGCGAATATGGCGATGCTAGCTTATACGCTGTGGTAAAGCTGCCAAATATGATTAATGAATTGTGCATTGTGGCACTCTTTCAAAGACTGTTGAAGACTTGGCTTGGATAAAGTTATTAAAAACATTTTGAAAAATCACAACACGTATGTGCAGCTGTCATGTTTGTCAGTGATGGTGTTTTCTACACATATAAAGGAGTAGTTCAAACTGACTTGTCATGTTTATGAGAAGCAGATTTAAAGAGTCGCAAAACTCTGTCACAGACTGTCAGTCCCGCTCTGTTAGAGCTTCGAGCGGTCCTCTTCAGAGCCTGATATGAATAGCTCTGCAATACCCCCTAAAAACGCCAATTTACCTACTGACTGTATGACTATAATCATGAGCAGCCAGGGCGGGCGGGTTGAAAATCACCACTTCCACACACGTCCAGCAGAAAATGGAGCCGGTGTTTTTAAGTACCCTATTGTGCCACTGAGAGCTGCATCCTCAGATGGCCATATGATGCGTTTAGACAAGGAATTAATTTGAACTTCAATTACAGCCTCTGGAAAGGGGCAAACTGGCGGTGATTGGGGAACCACCCACCTAATCCCTAATCAGGTGAATGTTTCTAATTTAATATCGGGTACTGATGGTCACACTCCATTATCCTCATCCTAAACCTCCCGATCTGTTCCCCCATCCCCTTATAACCCAATCGCAAACCCCTCAAGACAACCACCACATGCTATTTCTGCTCTGGACGGCCTCCTCAGTAGCTGTAGAACTGATTTCTCTCGGCTTTGATATGAGATTAAAGTCAGAGCAAACTTTTTTTTTTGGTAATATGGCAATTTGCTTTCTCGCTGAGAGTTGGATGGGAATGTTAATATTTTTTAATTTGTGTTCTAATTGTCAATAGGGTCAATAGCTTGGCATAAAGGAAGGGAAACGCTAACCGGGCTCTATCCAGGGGTCATAAAAACCATGTCCAAACATGTTTAAACCATAAATGTACATTTTTAGAAGTGGTTGTAGGCAAATTGTATTATCTTCAGTCAGACCCAGGCTAGCTGTTTCAGAAAAGTTAGCTAAGCTAATTGACTGCTGGCAATGTTGGTCATTCCAGCTTTCTATGGTCAGAGCGCTTGCATGCGGTTCATATAATTGCATCTTGATAAATGGGGCAATCATTAAGGTTTCAGTTGGGGAAGATAGGAAAGTGTTCACCTTTGAAGTTCTACTTTCATGATTTGGTTGTATTGTCATAAAGTGACAAAACCAGACCTCTAGCTGCTGGCTCATTTAAAGATGTTCTTGGGAGTAACACCACTTACACATTTGGCAGTTTATTACAGAGAGGATATGATGGCAGAGGGTGTAGTCATTGGACGATTTGTTTTAGGGGATTCCAATGGACCTGATGAATAAGGAGCCATGGATTTATTACTGGATTTTCCAGCAGCCCTTTGAAGTATGCAAATGCTGCATCTCATCTGCGGATCCACACTCAACTTTTATGGAACCAGCTTCCAATTTCAGTCCGGGAGGCAGACACAGTCACCTCGTTTAAGAGTAGACTTAAGACCTTCCTCTTTGACAGAGCTTATAGTTAGGGCTGAATCAGGTTTGCCCTGGTCCAGCCCCTTGATATGCTGCTATAGGCTTATAGCTGCCGGGGGACGTTTTAGGATGCACTGAGTACCTATCTCCTCTTTTTTTCTCTCCTTAAGGATGAATTTTCATCTCTCAATCACACGTTACTAACTCTGCTTTCTCCCCGGAAGTCCTTTTGACTTTACGTCTCATGGGGTCATCGGACCCTATGAGACGGCATAGATCCTATCTGCCTGATGGATCGTCTGGGTCGTGGAATTCCTGCTCATGACTACGCCACTGTCCTGTTGAGACTCCGCCCACCCCTCCTCCCCACCGCCATCTGCCTGATGGATCGTGGAGGTCTCCATCGTGGAATATGCCTACTATGAACTATTCATACACTCTGTCATATTCATTGAATGTATTTTAACTCTAAATCTGTCCTTCTGTACACATTACATCTATTGCATCTGTCCATCCTAGGAGAGGGATCCTCCTCTGTTGCTCTCCTCCAGGTTTCTTCCCTTTTTTCCCCCTGAAGGGTTATTTGGGAGTTTTTCCTGGTCCGATGTGAGGTTTTGGGGCAGGGATGTCTATGTGTACAGATTGTAAAGCACTCCGAGACAAATTTGTAATTTGTGAAATTGGGCTATACAAATAAACTGAATTGAATTGAATTGAACACTGTGGCCGTGTGTGTGTGTGTGTGTGTGTGTGTGTGTATATTTATTACTGGGCTATTTTTAGAGCTGACGGTTTGTGCTGAAGTGCATACGAGCCACGCAATAGCGCAAGTGAAGCAGTCAGTGTTGTGCTGCTTCCTCTACACATGGAATATTAGACTGTTTTTCCTTTTTAATTAAAGATGGTTATGTCTAAAGAGTAGTCAAATCTAACAACTTTCCCTTTGTTGAATTGATTTATCATTGTCCTTTAAAAAAATGTCATCTCTTTGATCAGTGATCGTCTCCCTCCACTCATAAAGAGGCATCCGCCAATGACTTTCCTGGCCTTTTAAGTTGTACCCTGATATGTTTCCACGACATAAAGTTAAGACTAGGTAGGTCGTTCCAGTGTGTAATTAGGGATTGGGTTAAACGTTCAGAACATGGCTATATGTTTCTCCCCTCTGACGCAGACCATTAGCAAACATCTGCTGAACCAAACCGTGAAGAAAAAAACAAGGCTGTCATGGTGGCAGAGGGGAATTCCTCAAATGCCCCTCCCTGTGCTATTTTAAGTAGGGCCAGAAGTTTAATGATACGCTGTGTCCGTAGCTCACATGCCTACATTTATATTCCATTTACAACTCAGGAAGCAATGGCTGCATCGCCCCCCAACTCTCCAGGGGTGGGAATCATAGCACTCTGTCATTAAGTGCGTCCAATCCACACGGCATGGTACCCTGGTGCTTTCGTTTATCTCAAGTAGTGCACAGCTTTGAAAATAGACACGGAATGCTATTTTTGCACGTAGTCATTGCCCAGCAGTGTTTCCATTCTAAGACTAAGTTACCAGCTGATGACTGTACAATCATTCCAGACCGACATGTTTGAGGGAGAGCAATGTTTCAGAATGCTACATGCCTGATTTGATCATGAATACAATTGGCTAAGTAATGAGAGATCATCTTCCCATACAGAGGTAAGGAACCTTTTCTTTTCACATGAATGGGTTTAACTTTGAAAACCCGGGCTCCCCAGAATGTCTCAGACGAGACTCAACTCCAGATAAATAAATGATCAGCGCTCAACAAACATCAAAGAGAGATTGTGTGCTTCAAAGGGAATAAAGGCCTCACTCTCACCAGGTTTTATATTGAAGAATGAAACACACACACACAGACACAGACACACACACTGTTTCTGTAATCCGACCTGTTTAAGATTCTAATGGTTGCATCTCATTGATCATCCTCCTGCTTAGAGAAACCACTCCTCCTGAATCTTGTTTCGGTGGCAAGATCAGCTGGAAAATACCCCAAATGCTTTGTTGTCATGTGCCTGCTGACATATTTGCTATTTCTCGGTTTTTGTAAAGTATCTTCTCTCCTTCACCTTCTGATGTCTAAAGGAGCAGTTCTCACATTTCTGAGGGGCCCAAAGGCAAAATAGAAGTCCCTCGTACCTTCTTTCTAGGGACTACTTAGACTACTATGCAGTTTATATATATTTTAAAAATGTTTGCTATATGCACATATACTCAAACAAATGTTTTATTAATTAAATTATTACTACTTAACTGATAAATAGTACGTTTTGGGATTTATGTGTCAGAATGATGTAAAATTTACATAGAATATAGTGTTCTCATTTTCAAATACTTTGTGCACTTGTTTCATCAGACTTCAACACACAATCCGGTCAGAAGAAGTTTATGTTGCTTTTCATTTTAGTTTTTAACTTCTGACTTTTTCTCTTTTGTCATCCCTTTGTTTTTCTTTCTCCTCTCTCTCAGCTCTCCGTTCTTCTTGCCGTCTCTTCCTTCTGCTTCTGTTACAGTGGGGGATGCCTGTTTTCTAACACCTCTCAGCCTGCTTATCTACTCGGTCTGTATTTCTGTTGTGTGGTATTTCCAACTCCAATTTGTACTCTGCCGTCAATCCCCTTGATATCACGCCACAGTCAGTTATGGATATCAGGGTGTATGTGACAGTGATACGCTTGTGGCTTGCAACTGTTTTGTAGAAATCTTGATTGTTTATGATGTGTGTTTGTGTGTGTGTGTGTGTGTGTGTGTGGTACCAAGCCCGGGTGTCCGTATGGGTGGCTGTGGGAAGCTTGCATGTGTTGCGTTCGTGCCTGTAACAGTGTGTGAGTGTCAGATTGCGTTATGGCTCTGTGCATGACGATATCCAATGACACTGCCATTCCTCCATGCGAGCTATGATTGTTCATTGGTGAGATCATTCCTGTCCAAAAACAACACTCTCTGTTTTTGTGAATGTGCACTGTGCCCTTTCATCCTCTTTGTTGTGTTTGGTGAATCATGTTTCATTCTGCTGCGCTGATGTCACAGCAGAATTGTATTGAATTGTACATGCGGTGCCGGGATTGTCTTAATTACAAGAAAGGCTCAAACTTCTGAAGGCAAAATCATAATTGGCACCCAGCAGAGCATCCTCATTAATATCTTTGCTATACTGAGCTAGGAGTATCAGAGGCTTTCCCATGTGGTCAGCCTTTGTGGGGAGAAGTTGAGCTTGTCTCTTTTGGGTATTGGCTCAAGTAAACACAGGAGACAACTTCAACACATTGCACTGTAACAGACTTCCTGTTCTGTGACGCTGCCTCCCCAGTCATCCCGTCAGCCATCCTAATTGTTCCATTTTGATATGTGATGTTGGTCTTTTGATCATTCACATGAAGCTTGTGCTGTGTGCCAGATCATCAATGTCCCGTCTTGGCTCATAATTGAGTTGACCTGCCGCTGCCTGTTGATGCTGCTCGCCCCGTCCGTTGGGTCAGGGTGTCTAAAATGACCTGGTGCCCCCTCCTCCCCCTTCTCTTCCCTTCCTTCCCGATATGGAAGATTTGTACAACTGCTTCGCAACACTGGACATGGAGGACTATGACGGTCACTCGGCCGCCAGCATCTTGGCTTCAGTTAAAGAGCAGGAGGCGCGTTTTGAGCAGCTGACCCGAGCCCTTGAGGAGGAGCGTCGCACCGTCACTCTGCAGCTAGAGCGCTCCAACATGCCTCCCAACCCTCCAACCAGCCAACCGCTAGCATGGCAGCAGGTGGGGATGCAGGTAAATGATGCCAGCATGCTGGCCAACCCCCCACCCCGCCATTTTATAACCAACTTGTGTCTGCCTCACTGCCTATACCACCTCTCCCAAGCAACATTCCCTCCTTCAAATCGGATCAAAATCATTCCATCGTCATGTTTGCTCACGGTCATTGCTTTTCATCGTTGGTGGGACTCGATAATCCCTCCGCTCAACTTCTCTGGGATTTGGGACACTTGTTCTCTTTGTCTGATCCCGGTCCTGGATGTTGTGCAATAATCTGCTCTGTGGTGAGTCATCTTTAAAAGGGAGTTGATGGGATTCTGTCTTCCTTCCCCTCCTCTTTCTACATCATAGCTTGCCATTCAATCCCGAGTCCTTTTGCCCACTGGTCTTTGATATTGTCTCGTAGTGCTGCAGGTTGGATGTGAAATGTTGCCAATCTCTAGCCAGTGTCTGGGGGACATTAGAGTCGTGGCCAGGGCTCAGGCCAATGCTGGTAGATTCTGCAGGAACAGGAAATGTGAGATGTAGAAATGAGACAACTGTAATCCCCTAAAAATGTCACAATGTCACAACAGCCCATTCATTTACACAAGAAAGCAAGAAACCCTTTCAGGCTGTACACATGTTTTACGAACCATAATTTGGAAACACAATTTAGAGATGCAGCACCTGTTAATCACAGTAAAGGAAGCAGGCTCATGTATTGTTGATATATAAAGTCTTGTAGATATAAAACTGCTGTGCCTACATTTACTGCGGTTTGTCAACATTTGTGTCCGTGTTCATTTGTGAAGGGCTTGTTGCCAATTTTGCTTCATGAAGGTATAATAAAGAGGATGCAGGGAAGGTATGGCAGGGTAAAGCAAACATCATCCCCTCACCCACCACAGGGGGTAATCTACTGCTTTTCTCCACAAATCGGGGGAAATACTGAAAGTAGACCAGCTGCCGTCGTCTCCCTACAATCAAGCTCTCAGGAAGAGGGCTGAAAGAGTGTTTCAGCTCATTTGACATTGTGGCAAAACCGTGGAATAACTTTGGGATCCATCTGTTAATGCCATTGGGCCCCATAGACTTGAAATGGGAAAGAGACGTCTGTAACTCAGTGGATATATGTAATATATAACATTAACTTCCCAGTAGGAACCCTTGGATAGCCCTATTTAGTCCTAAAAGCCCAAATTAGATATGCATTGTTTTCCTTTGTCCGTTTGTCCTTTGTGCAAATGAGTGCAAGGTATGAAATGCTTGGTAAAGGAAAGTACACTTGCTCTTTGGGAAGATCCACATTTTATACTCGGAAGTTTAACCTTTTTGGCTTAACTTTTGTGGCCCCGCCTCCAACCTTGTATCAAATTGTCTTCATACATCCATTCCTACAATATGCAGTGTACAATGTTGTTCCTTTAGCTTTGATTTCTATGTAACTTTACTTTTAACAACAATGTCTCTGAGTTTAAGAAGAACCTTTCTCAGTTCTGCGGTGGTCCCACAGAGTAAATTAACTCAATCGTGATTCGTAATGCGAGTTGCTCAAACGAAGGCAACCAAATAACCTCAAAGTAAACATCATTCAGTTGGCATCACCAACAGAACACTTGATGTTAGTACACAATGGTGTCCGTTGTGCTGCTAACTTTGCTCGTCGTGATGGCAGCTGTTGAATATTTAGGTGTCCTCAGCGGCCATTTATACTCTAATCAGTTTTAAATACATACCCATTTGTCTTTATTATCTACACCTACCATGTAGGTAAGGTACTACGAGCAGCCACCATGCGTAGGGTTGAAAGTCACCTGGTAACACAGTTGGCAGACACTGAGTCACTACGACTTAATAGAGGTGCTGCGAGATAACCGATTTGTGTGTGTGTGTGTGAGTGTGTGTGTGACCGAGTGAGACATATATATATATATCCTCCCCTCCTCATAAACCGGTCAATGATTTAGTGGACAGTGCTTCACATGACAGGCAGTGAATGAACCCTCTCTCTCGCGCTATCACTCACAGATCAGACTAATTGATAAGCCCCACCCGGCCTGTTTGCAGAATAAAGAGTCAATTGGGCATAACAGAGTACCGCCTCATTTTACATCACTTTGAAATGTCATTCGGTCACCAAGCATTAGACTTTTGGCCTCATCATGAACACCTATAAATGCCAAAGCAAATTGGACATTGGGATTGCGAGGGGTTTGACCAGTCGTTTGCTCAGTCTTTAATTAACCAGAAGGTGCAGTGTTGTGTGTGTGTGTGTGTGTGTGTGTGAATGTCTAAGTGTGCTCCACTGTGAGACCAACTCCATTCACATAATGATGTTGTATGAGTGAAGACAAATGCATCACGTTGTTCTCTCTCTTGCTCTTTTCTTGCTTAGTTTCGACCACACGCTCACACATACTCCCCAGGCTACATGGTGGATTCAAATGGATCATGGATCAGTAACTGAGGGCTCAGATTCACGACCCAAGGGCCAGACTCAATGAGGCCTGCCATTATTTAAAGTTGGGGTCAGAAAAAGAAAAGTGGACCAAGTCTGAGTAATGAAATTTGATTAAAATAGGCGTCTGTTATCTACTGAGAGAGATACGCCACTGATCTAAATACAAGGTGCTCATTTCAGAGCAGATTGGGTCATCCACTTTAATCTGCCATCATCATCTTGATCACTATTGTCAGTGTTTTAACAGAGAGACACAGCAGGCCGGGGGGGAAGCGAATACACATGAGAGAGGTGTCTTCAGTTTAGAGATTCATGGGGATAACTTCACACATATCAGCACTCCACTTGATGATGGGTCTCAGTGCTCAGAAACTCTCAACACTAGTTGCTTTTTTTTATCAAGCGTCCAAGGCTCAGATTCTTGAGTTTAACGCTGCAGGCTCTTCTGTCCAGACCCGCCAGGATGTGGAGTGAGATATGGGCCTGGCCCGCAGCCCAATGACACAAATATATCATCCAGTGATGGTTTGACAGTATTGTACCGAAATATAGCAGTAATTTCCTCTTCAAATTTAAAGTCAAGAAGAAGATTTGCAGCCTTTCAAGGTGTTGAGTTTGGTGACAAATCTTCTGGCTAATGTTCATGTGAACATACTTTTTTTGCATAATAGGAAATAGTTTTTAGCCAATCTAGCAGCGTGGCTCCAGGGATGTACACATCATTTTATACAAATAATCATTATGATTATAATCCCCCAACTGACTTTGTTGGTCCCCTGTTTTTCCTCTATTACCGGCATACGGTTGACATTTAGTCAGCCTCCACGCTGGCCCCAGTTCTGGCCGGAGACATTGGGTCTCTGGCTCTTGATTTGGTGCCATACAAATTTGAATTTGTCCAATGTTTGGTTATTACAAAATACATTTTAGTGGTAATTAGCAAATGTTAGAACAACCATGAAAAGGGCATTCATCGTAATCTTGCGATGCTGAAGTCAGCATTCAGTTGAAAGCATCACTGGGCCTCAGCCCAGACTCATAAACCACTCCAGTAGTGTGGCAGGAGACTCTTGCTTTGGTTCAAACACAATGTTTAACAAGAGTTCCATGTTGTTTTCTTTGGCTAAATAATGCTGCATATTGACTGTTTTCTATGATTTATATTTATCCTACAGAGAGTCGTGACAATAGTCGTGACCCGATAGTCCCCACCACAAATAAATCTGATATGAACACAAGTCACCTTGTTTATATATATATATATATATATATATATATATTATAATAATATTGTGGTTCAATGTGTTTCAAATATCATTTTAGGATTTTTTTTACCCAGCATGATGTTAACTAAGTGTTACACAAGACACTTTGACCATTGTATTGGAGCAATAAGTGTGGGAGTGGGTCATGTAAACAGCCATGCCCTACTTTCTAAGACCTTATGAATCCAATTCGGATCCTCATTCACTTCAATATTCCACTTTATGAATTGCAGGCAGGAAAGAGTATTAGAGTGGTCACAATGAGAAACATCAGAACAATGCTGTCGGACTCTACACAGTAGAGATTCAGTGACACAGACCGAGGCGCCTTTCAATCTGTGTTTTCGACTGCCCCAACATGTGGCCTCTCTCTCTGCTAAGATCATACCCTTTCTTCATATGATACTGCGTTTGCCTGCGGTAATTGATTTTTGCCTGAAGGAGCATTATCACGGAGGCTCTGAAAGGTCAAATGGTGCAAGGTGACAGTTCTCTGTGTGGAAAAAAGCAGACAGCACTCAGACAAACACGTCTGTTTGGAACTAAAGGAGAAGGTGACCTCATTTCATGCACACCAGACACCTAATCTATCCACCCACGGCCGCTGCCCAGCACATGCACGGATTCCATCTTGTGGTGCATACAACCATTCGGCTGCATTGACAAGCAAACTCAGGATAAGTTCTGCATTATGGGTATCATTAAATATGGGTGTTTGGTATTCAGATGCTATATTCAATGGGCTTCTAGCATTGCGGAGGCATATTATCCCCTGGTGCAAATGTTGTGGGAAGTTTTCAAAGGCTTGTGAGCTTTAGAGAGAGGGAACAGTGCAGCCTTTGATCTGTACTGCTGTCTGTGGTGAAGAGGTTCAGGGCCCGGCCCCGCGATGGCACAACAGCACTCTACCAACAATCGCTCCACCCACTTTCATCCGCACAGCCCCCCGGCCCCTGTCCCGTCACAATGGAAACAAAGGGCTGAGGGTGCTATAGCGACAGAAGATCTATCCTTCCACTGGCAGGGCCCGGGAGCCCCTGTACCCTCGTAAATCACCTGCCTAACAATGAGCCTTAGTTAACCCCCTTCCCTCCTCGATCTTGCCCTGTCTTCATCCCTCGATGTGCCATCAGGAACCTTCTCTCCTCCCATAAACATCCTAATTACCTTGGTGTGTAAATGCCTCCTTTGTTCATCTTTGTATGCCACCCAATCCCTGTTCCCTCCTACACCACTTTCCTCTTGTATTGTAGCTTCATATAGCAGCCTGCAGGAAAGTCACCGTTACAATCTAATGTTGCTGCTTTCCATGTTTCCCTACAGAGCACCTAATCATGCTTTGTAGCAGTTTAAAGGTTACTTGGTCCTCTGGATATTAGGAATGTGAAGGCGTTGACATTTTTTTAAATAAAAGAGTCTGCGGCTGGTTATTGATTTCCAGGTCAAGACATTCCCTTATTTCCTTAACTGACTTCTTGAGCTCAACTTTTATAGCTCTTCTGTCCTGTGCCTGGTGACATGTGGGAATTGGTTTTGAACTAATGTTTCACAATTTGCCACAACGTCACACAACTTCTTCTCAGGGTCATATCTAGCAGAGCTCGTCTTTGTTACTATTATGATTAATACTACTTAATATTCAGACTTTGCCTTCAAGATCAAAAGACAAGATTCTTGAGCTGCAAATATTTCTGCTCTCACTTCTAGAGGTGGTGGTTGAAGTGTTTTCCAACTTTTTTTCAAGTGTCACCCCTGAATGTGAAACGATATCTCCCTGTGACCCCTTGTCACAAGTTGCATACCCAGAATTTATGGTATTATTTCTTCTCTGATTGTTTCATCTGAATATTTCTCAGAAGCCTGAAAAAGGTCAAACAACACAGTATTTTATAGAAAATATGCAAATATTGGAGAAAAGTGTCAAAGATTAACATCATTTTGCTTATCATAATTCTTTTTTTAAATTATTATTATTTTCCCCCTGTCACAAAAATCCTGTTTAGATCCAAAAGTGGGTTCTTGGCATTCTGGTGGAAAAGTGGATTGTCCAACAATCGTGGGCATGTCACGGACTCTCAAGCCAATTTAATCCTTTTACAAATCTAATAAATGTTTAAAACATTTAAAGGGCTAAACCCACCTGCTTCCTCCCACCACATTGGACACACTTAAGCAGAGCTGCCATTTATGTTCTCTTTATCTTTTATTCACTCCACCTCAACATTCGGAGTCAAGATTGAGGCGGTGGCCCATGAATCACACTGCTAACTGCTCTAGATAGGGAGTGAGGCTCAGCTTGGTCTAACATGAATTTGTACTTATGGTTGGGGTTCTGCAGACACACAGGAAGAAAGAGGTTTGAAGGGGGGGGAGCAGTGGAAAAGCCTTTTGTACTTTGGGCTATTTATATTCCTCTGGGGTGGCTCAAACATCCATCCTTCAAATCAGGCCCAACGATGGTGGACTTAATGCGTCTCCTGGTGCACCTCCCTGCCATTTGATCACAATCCATTAAACCATTACGCTCACTAAAAGCACTAAGAGGGGTTTCTGGACACTGCTCCCATATCCTTTACCAGACACCCTCTCGCATTGGTAAACAGAGAGGCTCCACAACTTTGAAGGGCACTGTCTCAGTCCGAACATTGACTTGAAGAGGACCACGGTAGTCTGAATAGACTGTTTACTTGGTAGTTGAGTTCTGAGACTAAATTATAGCCCATGTGTTGAACATAAAGTCCCTCGCCTTCACAGCGACACCAGAGGAATGTGACCTTACCCTTCCCAGTGTCCAGCAAAATAACCAAACAGGGCTCGATGCTGACCTCCTTTCAACTGAAAAATAAATTGAAAACAGACTTTGTAGTGGAGCTGGAGGTGTTTTTCAAAGCCTTGATTTAATTATCCTCATGAGTTTAACATACTGGCGCGACAATTTTACTGCATGACTTACAAGCATATAAATGTTCATCGAATGAGGAACAGAATCACACTGAGCCTTTTTTTGGGAGGTGTGCAGGAATACATTCAGACTTTATTTGACAAAACATTCCTTGAGACTACAAATGCCTGCTACAAATAGGACTGAGGGCTAAACATGTATGTTCAATACCACCACAGTATCTTCTCTAATACAGGTTTCTACAAAGTGATGATATCCACAGCATGAACTGAAACAACTGTGTTTCCCATATTGTTGTCACTGAACAAATATATATGCAGATACATTAGCTGGCCTTCAGATCTATTGTTAAGTAGACATAATTGAAAAGTGTTTGAATGCCAGACTTGCATTCACAATTCCTGGAAATCTCAAACTCTGCATCTAACAAAACCGCTCAGGCAGGCAAATCCCTGAAACGGTCTGAAATCGCTCCCTCAGGCACCACAGACTAAATAGTAGATGAAACAATTCAGAAGAGGAAGCTGTAACCTTCAGCTGGATACTTTACCTGGAATTAGCCACAAATCGAAGTCCATAATGTAATGCTCCGAGCAGAAAACATTGAGTTATTTGCGAGTTCCAGTAAATCCTCTCTTCAACCTGTGTGTGTGTGTTGGAGGGATTATCAGCAAGGGCATTCTTTGCATCAGGTGTGGTACGCTGATGGACCGGGTATAAGATGTGGATGTCGTCATCGTGACGTCATCCATTGGTTTGTGGACTGCAAGTTTTAAATCTCGAGTTTGGCAATTTCACCATCTCCATCTTGGATTTCATCCATGTTGTTTTTTCCTCAACCAATAAACAGAAGTTACTGTTTCTGGAATGCAGAGGAGTGACGTAGAGGGGCCGTATACGACCAATGGATGTAGAGGGAAAATTACTTTCAAAATAAAAGCATGACTACTTCCACAAAATTGCATTGTTTCAGTGTACAGTTGTCAACCATTCTGCGTTCATTTCCTATCACTGACTATATGTTTCACTGAATACTTGGGTGCTTTATTATAGGTAGAGGCCTATATGTGTTATATGGAGACCTCCAATATGGCCGAAAGCAGTTTGCCACTGTTTTGGGAGAATGACCAGGGCTTATTGATATATAATAAAGAACAGTTAATACAGGTCAGTACGCCCGTCCTAAATCATACTCCGCTTTATGGTCTATTTTGCTCTAAAAGGGGCCATAAGTTACTAAATGAACAGATGCTGTGTTGAGAGACTTACAGCTCGCGGTTGAGACCATAAACTCAAGTTTACAATGTTTTCTGAAGGAATAAATCAAGTGAGAAATACAACCAGAGGAGTCGCTCCCTGCTGGTCAATCTAGGGAATGCACGTTTTTAAGATTTATTGGCATTGGCTTTACTTAGCAGAACTGGAGGTTGCTCCCTGGTTACACCATCAGATTGGAGCAATTCAGTAAGAAGCACACATACATGTATTCACTTTGATTGAACATCATACAGTTTCAACCCGTTGCTTTTTGGTGTCATATAGTTTCACACACTTTGTCACAAGATCATGTAAATTGTCAGAATTTGAAGCCAGGCTGTGGGGATCTCTTCATATTATGGGGCAGTTGAAGACGGTGCTATGGTGTGTGAACTGTTGGAGTGTGATTCTCTGAGAGAGAGAGATGGTTATAGCGCAGGAATGTGTGAAAAGACAGGCGCTGCTCTCAACAGTCCTCGTTTCAAGGGCCTCATTCGAGATGAATAATGGCATATATAACGAGAACATCTTCCATGCATGGAGAAAAAAAAACATTCTTAAGTTGAATCTCAATTACAAATGCAGATGACCGCTGAAGCTGGTCGTCAGATGCAGTGGCTGACACACCTGCCAACAAACTGTGGATCATCAACCAACATGTAAACATATTTTGAGGCAATTTAATTTGACCTCAACAAGGAGTACCTGATAAATACTAGAACAGAGTCACTACTGAATTTTCTTGTAAAAGTTGAAGATGTACTGCATGTCAGGCTCGGACTGGTTCATATTCTGTTCATAGTCAATTTTACTGTGCAATAACAGTATCGCAACATAAAAACATAAACTATACATTTTGGTCTAAAGTGATGTCATTTCAATGGAGCTTTGTGTCCCTTAATGAAAGGAAAATTGCGTTTTTGCAAGACAAAAGCCCCCAAAAGATTGGACTCTAATCCTCAGCATCGCTGAGTAGCCGTTTTGCAAAAGGAAAACAAAATATAACATGATAGTGAAAGTCATTAGATGAGGGCTTTTTTGCAAGCTGTGCTATTGTTAGAATAAACAGCAGTCAGCCTGTATAAGAGCAGATCATCCTGCTGCTGTAGATTCTCACACATACATTATAGTCGTGTCACACTTTGCAGTGATGCTCTTAAAGAACTTGAAGCGGCAATGTATTATCTTTAAAATCACTTTTTTATTCATTTTTAGGGGACCTGCTTTGTGTGTCGTGGCATATTTGTTTGACTTTACTAATCTCTTTGTTAAAGTTTAAAGGTTTTGTAGGCTTTCCGAAGAAACGTATTCTTGGCACAGTGGAGAAGTGTTTGAAGTACTATTCAGAAGGAGATGCCATTAAAGTGTCCTTTGAAACTGAACATTAAAAAATATATGTCTTTGTACTGAAATGCCCTATATATATATATATATATATATCACCACTGCTCTGGCCGTTGTTCTGCTTTCTGTATCTGCTTTTGCTCCTCTGTCATTCTCTTAGTTTTTTCTATACATCTGGCATCTTGAATGGAAGTTAAAACCATGATTTTAACAGATGCAGTTTCATTGGCGATGTCTGGCTGTCAAAGCCTTGTTGCTGAACATGAACCTTTCTACAGTCAGTTTCACACCCTACCTCCTGACTTCAGGAGCATCCATTACAACCCCTGGATTACTCATACACCTTGTGCATGTATGTCACAAGGCCCAGCCGTGGTTTGGCGAGACTTTTTTCCTCTTTCTGGAAACTGCATCTATCACCAACTTGTGAAGTTGAACTCATTCCAGGAGTTATTTTTAAAGGACATATTGGATTTACTGCGTCATATATTTAATTTGCCTCAAACTGTCCTGCTTCTTTTAGAGCAATCACATTTTGATGGTTTGGTTCTGCGTGGCAGTTTTTTACATTTTTTCAACAGCTATTTGATGGATTTCCATGGAAGATTATCCAGGCATTCATGGTCCCCATGGAGATGAATCCTAATGGGTGATCTCCTGATTGTATCTTGTACCGTGATGAGTTTGACATGTGTGGCTTTGAGTGAAATATTTTGGCGAAAATTAAATGGACTGCCATGAAATGTCCTGTCCTCCTCAGGATGAATTGTACAAACTTGGTGATCCTTTAACGTTCCATCCAGCAGGATCATAACATGAAGAACTAGAATGGGCACTCGGTAGAGTGCATACCTTCGCATATCACAAGATTGGGCATTGAATTATGAACATTTTGGCATTAGTTGCATGCCAATTGGACAAAAATGTATCGTGCTATGGTAAAAAAAAGATGTTGACCTTTCCGTGACCTTGACCTTGACCTTTGACCCGATTGATCCCAAAATCTAATCAAATGGTCCCCGGATAATAACCAATCATCCCACCAAATTTCATGCGATTCGGTTCAATACTTTTTGAGTTCTGCGAATAACACGCATACAAATAAATAAATAAATAAACTAGAATGGGCACTCGGTAGAGCGCATACCTTCGCATATCACAAGATTGGGCAATGAATTATGAACATGTTGGCATTAGTTGCATGCCAATTGGATATAAATTGACCGTGCTATGGTAAAAAGAAGATGTTGACCTTTTCATGACCTTGACCTTTGACCCGATCGATCCCAAAGTTTAATCAAATGGTCCCCGGAGAATAACCAATCATCCCACCAAATTTCATGCGATTCGGTTTACAACTTTTTTTGTTACGTGAATAACACGCATACAAATAAATAAATAAATACACGGCGATCAAAACATTACCTTCCGCATTTTCAATGTGAAGGTAATAAATACACGGCGATCAAAACATAACCTTCCGCATTTTCAATGCGAAGATAACAAACCAAATAACAACATTCCCACCAGCCTCGGCTATACTTTGTGTTTCGTGGTAAACAGTCAAATATTAACATGTTAAACCAAGAAGGTAAAGGAAAATGGCAGACCCACGAAAAATATGAAATATTTGCATCGTAAACATGTTGAATTTATATTGGTGTTTTGAGCAAAATGCTAATGCTAAGTGCAACCTCCCTGCTGTGTGCATCAGACTTATTGTGTTTGTTTGAGTCGAAATGGTTTGAGATTTGGCAAATGTTTTATTAAACAATAATCATAGCGTAAAACGATAAATTGGACAAAAGGAAAGCCCACATGCCCGAAAAGAGTCCAGCTTCTCTTCTAATCGGCTCCCGTGAGTATACCAGAGCACTTAATGGATTTTTAAACAGGGTTATGAAACTCACTCAATGCCTAAATGGCTTAAATGGAATGTGATATTGCAAATCACATAAGAGTGCACCGCAATTGAAGTTATAACCCTTTAAAAAAAAAACTTTTTGAAGGTAATGTTTGTTGGATGAATTCTTAATTGTATTGTTGAAAGTATATTGTAAATGTAATGGGGCATGGTGGGCAAGTTTCTTTTCATTAAGAACAAATGGAGCAGTGATGTTCGGGGAGATGAAATACCAAGCGCGTGGAATGCAAAACCTCAGCCATTTCCCCTCCGTTTAGGATTTCTCCTTTCTCTGTTTTCTTTTTTAAGTCGAGTCATTATTTTCCTCCTTCCTTTTCTGTAAGTCCAAACGTCTCTCAAAGTTGTCCTTAGTTAAGCTTCCATCTCCGTGAGTAGTTTACCATTCCTTGACAGTCTTGGTCACAGTCCGAGATATTTGAATGTGAATTCTTTCACGTACGCTCCACCCCTCCCTTATATCAAGTGCAGCGAGAGGAACGGGACAAAGAGGTGGAGAAAAGGAGCTGTGTGTGTGTGTGTGGGTTGTAGAAATGTGCAGAGTATTGGGTGCCTTTGCCTCAAAAGGGCCAACTTTTGTTTTGTGTGTGTGAGCCCCTTTCCCCCCCGACCTCCTCTTCTTTTTTCTCATCTCTCGCCGTCTATGCCAACAAGGGGGAGGGGTCAATGGATTGACAGACGCAGCTGGAGTGCATAGAGGGAACTGGTCCCACCCCACTAGAGATGCCAGACATAGACCCAATGAGTGAGAGAGAGAGAGAGCGAGAATTTCCAGCTCCTGCTGCCTGTCTGGGAACCCTCCTTTCTATGAACATAACCCCCCCTTTCGGCCCCTGAGGTTTTTGTTCTCTCTGTGGCTAACTTTTTTTAGTGAGTGTGTGTGTGTGTGCATATGCACACAGTTTGGTTGAGCGCCATTCCTATTCTTGGAGCTCGTCTTTCGTTCGGGAAGGGGCATTCGGTTGTGGGTCACAGCCCCCGTTTGCCCCTCCATCTCTTTCCATTCCCCACATATGTACAGCATCTCTGGAAAAGAGAAAGCTGGGTCTTTTTTCAGCTGTGTGTAAAACCAGTCTGAATTAGCCAGGATTACAAGGGTTGGAGAGGGAAATTACTTTCAAAATAAAAGCATGAATATTTCCACAAAATTGCATTGTTGCAGTTTACATTTTTCAACCATTCTGCTTTCATGCCCTATCACTGAATATATGTTTCACTGAATATACTTGGTTGCTTTATTATAGGTAGAGGCCTATATGTGTTACTTGGAGACCTCCAATATGTCCTAAAGCAGTTTACCACTGCTTTGGGAGAATGACCAGGGCTTATTGATATATAATAAAGAACACAAGTTAATAATGACTGATTATTTTCAATACAGCTTTGATTGGTTAATTCCCTTCACCTGCCCTCAGCCAATCTCCTGTCTCCCTGATTGTCTCTAGCTGTACACCTGTTTCCCCCATATATATTGTGCCAGTCTTTCCATTGTCTCCTGTCGGTTTGCTGTCTTTATCTCCGTCTCGTAATGTCTCTGTTTTCAACGTCTCACTCTGTCTTTGTTCTCATGATGATTCCTAGTGTTTTTTGTAGTTGCTTTCAAGCCAGAGTTTTTATGTTTTACCTTTGTCTGAAGTAAAGTGTTTTTTGTTTCACTCAAACCTGGAGTCTCAGTCCAGCCTGTCTCTCTGCACCTGAGCCGACAAACCCGTGACAGATACAGACCTTTTTTGTGAGCCATATGTCAGTTATACAGAATGTACTGACTATTACAATATTAAAATCAGCTATTATATGATTTGCAAATATTGTATATTTCATTTTACGGAATATAGTTACATGGTTGGTGATACATGGATTAAGCTTGTTTCATATGTAGGCTAACCCTTGTTTTGTAGATGGCAGCAGTTAAAGCGACACATCCGTCAAGCTGACTTTTGCGGACACGTGTGATAGTTTCGCTTTTACTTTGAAGGGCACAGCGCCCCACTTCCGGTATTCCGGTAGCTAACTCTGTCTGGCTCGACACAGCTGAGCAGAGGATGGCTGCTTGCGTCTGAGCTGCTGCCTCTGCGCTCACAGAGGGAAAACTCAACGTCAATAGACAAGGAAAGCGTGCGGAGAGGAGGAGAGGAGGGAAAGGAGTTTTCCAAGACCAGGAAATAGTTGTCACACATTTATTTCCCCGGGAGGTTTTAATTTTTTTCTGGAACGAAGAGGGGGGATTTTAAATCATGCCTGCCGAAGTGAAACAGGTTAGTGTTGCTGTCTGCCCGGTCTCCTCTCATCGTATCTTCACCGTCTGGGTCTCTTCCAGTCTTTCTCCTTCTCCTTGTTTCCTCTTTTTTTGGATTGTGTTGCATTAAAAAAAAAATATATTCCTGGATCATCACTTTTTATATTTTTATTTTATTTAGCGTTTTTAACCCGAACCCATCCCGAGTTTAATGCACGAGAGCAGCTATCTCCGATTTATTGCTGTCCTTCAGAAGGATAGTGCGCGTAATATGCGTGTGCACGTAGGCTATGGATGTGTGCATGTGTGTAGGAAATATGCATGAATGAAGGTGGCTGCATGACATCAGATACAGTAAGGACGCGTACTTCTACCACTTAGTGACCATTTCATGCTGTAAATATGACCATGAGGTATGTGTGTGTGCGTGGGTGTGTGTCGGGGTGTGTGTGTGTGAGCGTGTACGTGCGTGAAGGGTGCTTTGACTTATGAGTTCCCTGCCACATTCATGGCGTGTCAGTAGGCCTACCATATATATAAGGTCTAGTGTCATTGGACAAGCAGTGAAGTATTGGAAGTTTGTCCCGGATCAATGCCAGCGATGCTCTGAATGAGCCCCGGCCAGGATTTATAGTCTGTGGGCTGTAGTGCTGAATGTGTTGGAGACATCGCATTAAAGTCTTTTGTCTTTCACTTGCACAGATTTCGCAGGAATGTGCTTTTGTTAGTTCTTGAGTGTGTTCCCGTGTGTGTGTTGGGGTGTGGGTACCAGACCTTGATGCGCATACATTATTGTAAGTGTAAGTGTTGTAAGTATTGTGTTATTGTAAGTCTTCCGCCGGAGACTGAAAACACACCTTTTCCGACTATCTGGATTAAAACACAGATTTGCACTTCAGTGGCACTTAAATAGCTCTTATTGTGGTACTTTTGTAGTTCGACTATGTTGAGGAAATGTTACTTCCTGCATTCTTGTTGTTCTTAGTTTATACTCTAGGTTGAAATGCACTTATTGTAAATCGCTTTGGATTAAAGTGTCTGCTAAATGACATGTAATGTAATGTAATGTTTCCCGTGTTTGAAGCGCATCCACCGGCAGCCCACTACATCACTTCGCTCTTTTCCTCGCCGAGCTTGGCAGAGCTCAGAAGCTGAAAAAAAATGAAGGAGACAGACAAAAAGAAAGTGGAGTCAAAACAAATCTGATTGAATAATAAGGTCAACTTCCCATCAGCGTCGCTCTCCTCCGCTGAGCTGAGAGGGGCGGAGTTACACATTCCCTGTTTGACACAAACATTCTGTCAGCTCTCCACGTTGCCCTGATAATAATACATAACAGTTGCCCCCGTGGATGAGTGTCACCAAATAACTGAAGGAGCCTCCGCCTGAAATGAGAGGCAGTTTTTTCTCCCTCACACACTCAGTTATTCCCATCCTGTGGTTTTGATAAGTTTTGAAGGTTCTGCACGAAGTGAGAGTTGATGGATCAAAAGCAAGGCGAATGTTGCCTGTGGGAATCCTTGCTTGGATTATGTGAATGGGATTAAATGCGTTTTAACAACCTTGTGTGTGTGACCCCCTCAAGACGGAGATAGTTGGCATGCTTTGGGGCAGGCCGGCCCAGTGGCGTGTGACCTTTTCAACTCAGCTGGACATTCCTCATCCAGGGAGCACCTGCTTGGCCGGTGCTGTGTGAGAAAGGGTGTTCGACGTGTGTCAAAGTCACACTCAGCCATATAAGGATCAATATGTCCATGTATTTATTTTATTTTGGTAGTCATTCTGCTTGCTTTGGTTAAGGTATTACGAATAGATTGGAACAGGCGTTGAACCCCTCCACTTTGCATACTGTACTCTATATGTCCTTCACGGGGTCCGATAGCTTAAACCCAGTTGTTATGCTCAGAATAATGTAGATAGCAAAGGGAGAGGAGAGAGATGCTGATTTGGTGTGACCTCATCTTAATGCTGCAGCAGAGTTTACAGTAAATGAGTTTTAGCCCACTGAAGATTACCGCCTAGCCCTCAATTAGTGGGGGAGCTGGCACCACACCACGTCTGAGGTAAATATAAAGTGTCCTTCATTTTAAAACTTTACACCAGCAGGGTTTTACCCCAAATCCTCCCCATGGTGTTGCAGCGTATTCTGCTCCATGAAAAATAGAAGAACACAATTTGTTGTTTGTGAGGGAGAAAGGCAAACATTATGAATAATCCAGCAGTTTTTATTTGACCAAGGTCTACCAACAAGCAACTTTACTTTTCCTCTGCAAACAAGAAGGAACCATCTGAATAACAAAATCATTCATCAGTGATTCAGAAAAAGACTAACGTCTTGTCTTCAGACAAGGTTACTGCCAGATTCCAGACAGCTAGCGGGGCTTTCAGCTGCAGCACCTGAGCGTTCCCCTCCTCTCCGATGCTATTTGATTTTCTCACCGAAATTAAAAATCCGTCAAACAATTTTTTTGCTGCTGGGCGTTTTTTTAAATCTGACCGCTCGACCATCCCTGCATACTCCTTTCCATTAATTTCCTCAGGCTCCCTGTTTGGGACTGCAGAATATGTTGTGCCGATCCATATTTAAAGACACGTATAAAGAGGAGGAGGCCGGGCATTGTTTGGGGAGTGGAGGCCATACAAGAATAATGCCAATGACCGGAAACATCGCTGGCTTCAATAGCTGTGGAGACTTTGTCAATGCAAGGGGCATTGACTGGGGAGGGTTGGGTGCAGATTGGGAGAAGGGGTATAAGGGGGGGGTTTGAAGGCGAGAGGGTTTTGGAAGAAGCGTGATCATATGGTGGTAGGTGGATGGTGACTGGTGATACCAGATGGCCCTCCCACCACACAGTTGGGGCATACTCCCAATGTTTCCCATACAGTTCCCATGACTGCCCTTATAGCATGACCCATGACACAACATGGCTTGACATGTCACAGTATCCGCCACTCCGCCTGCCGGCCGTCCTCCCCGCCTATTTCTCCCACTGGATGCCTGTTTTTGGTTTGCGGAAACCCGAACTGTATTTACATGTGAACAGCTGAGACCATATATGAACCTTCACATGATCACGACCCCATCAGCATATACCCGCTCAGTCAAATAGTTTGAAAATATTTCTTTGGGAATTGTTTAACTTCCTTGAAATACCCAACAGGTGTATTTTGTCAAAAATAGCTTTGTAATGGATGTGTAACTTGTCATTATCAAAATGAAGATTGTCATGACCTCAGTGTACTTACAATTAATTTCTGTAGCATATTTGATCTGTTTGCTTTTATCTACAATAAGGTTGCTATTAGATGATTAGTCGACTAAACTAGTCAAACTTAAACTTTATTCTCTGTTAAACACAATATTTAAAGTAGTTCAGTTGTGTGATTCTTTGAGGATAAACATATATGTTGATTAAGCATCTATTTGGTTGATGAAAGCCCTAATATATTAATCACAAATGACATATTAAGCAAACATATAATTTACTCGCCCTGTTTTCTGAAATGAAAGTATTTGTTGCATTTTTATTATTCATGGATTGAAAATGTAATTCATTTGTTTGACCATTTATTAAATAAGCAATTATACAATTTAGGGTAACAATTCATTTCTTTACCAGTTATATTCATTATCAACTAATCAACAGATTATTTATTCAATAATCCATGAACCATTTTATCAATGGACTGTAAAAATGCTCTTGAATAATTACCAGAATCATAATCCATATTTATATTGCTTGTTTTTATCCGACCAGCCGTCTGAAATCTGAAGGCCCTTAGTTAACAATATTCACATTTGAGAAGTATGAATAGTCGTCTTTTTTGGCTTTAAAAATGATTTCATTCATTTATTAGGTGGCCATAGTTGCAGCTTTAAAACAGATAATTTACAAGAATACAGCAACTTATATTGTGACAGTCATATACAGTACCATATAGCAGACAGCTGGTCCACCAAGTGGCTTAAAGAAAACACAAAGAAATATGTGAGATATTTGACCCCAGCGAGCGTTACACGTTACTATACATAGTACGCTGTGCATTCTCTCTCTGTAGCACACGGACACACACTCGGGTATTTATTTACTCTGCGGTTGTGCCTTGTGTGGAGCATTAGGGGTCTATGCCATTCAACCCTTTGGCACTACGGACCCCCCCCCCATGCCTTGGCTTCCCCTCTATCTGTCCAAACCCATTTGGCTGGCTGACAGTGTGACCGATGCAGGCCCATGCTCCCGCTCGCTCACTGTCTGACCACTGGCGAGGACCATAATGCTCTCTCAGCTTTCATCATCGCGCTGATGGAATAAAAAAAAACCCGTGAGTGGCAGTAAATTGGAAGGCTTGAGGGCTGTCGGAGAAGGATGCTTTCATGCTGCTATGTTTGGACGCGACAGTGGGGAGAAAAGAGCGGCACATTAATGAGATGGAGGCTCATTATCTTGCTCGAGCTGTTGGCTATTTCTTTTACCTATTCAGCATTACAGCGGGCTGGCTATCAAAAATGTGTGCAGGGTGCATAGACTGTGAATCATGTAAGGATGCATATATTCATGCACATCCTTGAAAGCATTACATTGTGTTCCCCTGCTTTACATTCTGCATAATGTCCTATCACTTGGGAATGACTTCTTGGCGGATTTGAGAGTTTGTGCGTTCCAAATACATGAAATACTCAGGAGGTGAGGTGTGAAGATGGTGTCAGCCCACTCTTTCTACAACACAGAAAATGCACACACACACACACACACACGCACACGCCCAGACTTTAGGCTACAAAGGAGCATCAATTCGATCCCCAACTTATTTACTCACTGGTTGTCTGCAGGCTACGGACAGGGCGGCCCCATTTATAAGGGAGTGGGATTCATGCTTCCCTTGGCTGTGTCCACTAAACACCTTTCTGTCTGTGCTGCTGGAAGCCAACAACAAGATGCGTGTTTTTTCCCCCGATCCGGTAGACAAGAAGGCCACTTGCCTCCGAGGAAGCAGAGGATGTTCAGTCCTACGGGCTCAGGAAGCTGTGGAAGTAGAACTCGTTACACTTTAAATAAAGCTGTGCTTTAATCGTTGTAGTGACAATATTTACATGATGCTCTCTTATCCTAATAATGGTGTCATCACACAATTTGGTAATTACACAACATGCTGCTCTAATTCAAGAGATATAAAACGCACCCCTGTAAGGATGAAACTATAATCAGTCAGGTCTGATTATCCTTGACGCTGTTAAACAGGAGTGGACTGATCAGATATGCTGCTCAAGCTTTTACTTTCATTTGAGTGGCCAGGACTGATCGCATTAGATGGTATGAAAAAAGATTTTGATAATATACATTTTTCACATTTCCAACCATTACTTCCCAAAAAAGGACCCTTTTTCATAATGACCCAATGTGCTGTGCATGTTGACCTGCACTGTGTGGCTGTCCTTGCATGTGTATGTGCACATTTTCCGGTGCATACACCGAGTCAGTGTGTGTGTGTGTGTGTGTGTGTGTGTGTGTGTTTGAATGTGTCATTACATTGGCTTTCTTGCAGGGACTGGAGTTAAAGCTGCAGATGTGACAGTTCTTTGGGAAGCACGATGGAAAAATGACGACCCTGGTAATTCTTAAAATTAGTGATTGATCACACTATGAGCGGCAAAATAAGATTTCCCCAGCGTCATAGAAAAACAGCTGGTAAAGTGAGTGTTTCGAGGTGCTGTAAACGGACTCCCAGACTGGACCGTACCCGTCACCGTACTGTTTTGATTGGCAAGATTCAATTTTCCTCGGGGGAAGGAAACAATCAGCCCTGATGTGGCTGCAAGCACAGATTTATTTAAACATTATGCGTAAACATAAACATACATTACTCAAGATAGCCCATGTAAATAATGGATTAACCGATAAGATATGCCATTTATCTTGAATGGAACATAAGACCATAAAGTGTCCATGGAGAGCGTACATGGGAAGTTCTTTCCTCCTTTTCCTCCCTCCCTCTCTTCCTGCACTCAATGCTGGGAACACTGGTGCCACCGGGACCTTCAGTCTGAGAAGGGTCTGGTTCTGGGGCCTTTACAAAGGAACTAAGGCTTCTTTTACAGTTATGTATCGTTCATATCGGCCCCACCCCCTCTGCACCGCAGCTGGGGACCTGAGGGGGAAGGTCAAAGTCCTCATAGAGCTTCCCTCAAGCAGAAACGCAGGAACAACCGCCTCCCTACTTCTCCCTTTCTCTTTTTAACCCCCTCCGGTACCATCCAGATTGTACTCCGTGCAGCACAGCCGTGGGGTCTGGGGGAGCGGGTGATGGCCCCGGCTCCTTTTGCATGTTTAGTCTGAAACTGTCTTCTGAGGGATTAGCCCACTTCCTGTCTCTGGGCCGGCCACAAGAAGCAGTCGGGATGCCGGGGAGAGCATTGATTCCTCCATCATCATGCCATCTGTCTCCTGCTGCCTTTTGGGGATTATAGATTCCTTCTGACAGCTCTACAGTAGGGCTCTATCAGCTCCGGCTGACCATGCAGATTACGCTGACACGTGCACATCTCTCCCTATTTAGTTTAACTGCTCTAGGGAGTCATGCCAGTCCTGGGGGTTTGAGACCCGAAAGCCATGGCTGATGTTTTTCAATGGAAGCTTCCAGCTACATGTTTCACTTTGATTTTATTTGTTCAACACACTAATTCTGCCACAAAGCTGGAGAGATGTGCTATCCAACTGTCCACTGTTTATTGATCGACAAAGTATGTTTATATTCACCACACTGTTGTTTTCATTTGACACATCAGATACCATTCATCAGCAGTTGTTGCAGTCTTACTGGAGAGAAACTCTCTAATTGCAATGCTGTATTGAATCAGGATATATAATACAGATGTATCAAGTTATTGCATTCATGCCGTCTGTGTATTCTTGTGAACATGATATCTCAGGAATACCTTGAGGGAATTTCTTCGAATTTGGCAAAATACTTCCACATGGACTCAAGAATTAACTTATTTGAGTTTTTGTAGTCAAGGTCACTGTGGCCTTACTTAACCATTTTCGTCCATAAGTAAATAATTGATATGCTAATGATGACAATTTCACACAAATGTTTAAAAGGATAACATTATTTAGTGATGACATTTTGAATGATGTCATGGTGGCAAGGCAGTAATTCTTTTTTAAAACATTTGATTGTGAATCTGTTGATTGGATTAACTGTGATTATTGTTTGAACAAAAGGCTCATATTATCCCATTGTATGTGGAGAAACCAGTATTTATCTGGATCCGTGTTTTGCTTACTCAGAGCTCAGTCACAAAGCCTGAAGGGAGTTTGAACTGAGGACTGACTGTTAGTGACCCGCGGTTGAAGTGCACTGATGAGGTCTGGCACTTCATTAGAATGCTGCTCTGAACCTCGCAACGCACAATAGTGGCCGTTACTGCTGATGGCTCGAATCAAGGGAGAAAAATAAAAGAGAAGGACAAAGGGGGAGAGAGTGAGAGGGAAAGTCCAAACCACTGTAAGCTGACCGGCCTTGGGGCCACACAACCCCCGCTGCAGCCAGCCTCAGCTGGAGCAGCCACAGCTCCGGCCTGCGCACAAACATTATGCTAACCGCTGGCAAGAGTTCAGCCAAACCAGGCACAGAACCTCCTAAAATGGGAAAAGATAAACGAGCTCCTGGCTCTCTCAACGCTGCCAATTCTCCACGCAGACGGCGGTTTGCGTAGTTCAATGGTTTCTACAATAGAGGCATCCAGACACTGGGCTGGCTGTCATATGCCATTACATGCGATGGCACAGCATTGTTACTCATCACCTCGTCTTCTCAGCATATTCCCAGAGGAGCCACTGGCGAACAATGGAGTGATGCGCCTCCTCGCACATGCCACACGGCTCCATTGAGCTGACTAATGAACCTTTACCGCATACGTGGCCGGCGCTGGCTGCCGCGGCGCGACCAGAACACTATCTCGCCCCATCACACCCCCTTACATTTAATTTGTTTGGAATGTGTAATAGGCTGTGAAGCGGAGCGGGGCGCAGTGTTGATCTGGGCCAACCAGTTCTGCGGGTATGGAGGGACAGGTGCCAGCCATCCGTGGAAGGTGGTGTACGTAACACCCGGTGCCGGGCTGGAGTGTCGACCCCAGTGGGCTTCCAGAGAGGCCTGCCAGTGTCCGTTTGCTCCAGCCAAGCAAGCTTTGAGTTCGGTAACAAGACGTCATCGCTGTGTGTTCTCGTTCTGAAGAGAGGGCAGCTACAAGTTGCAGAGAAAAGGTTGTGTTTGGAATTAAATGGCGAGCCAGGAGAGCCCCAGTCGACAGGAAGCACAGCACGAGTTACTTTCTTTGTGCTGTAACTCAGGCCCGCACGATTCGAGGGGAATCCCCCCCCGGGGACACATAGAATGAAATGCAAACCAAATAAACCCATTTGTATGCAGCCCTTATACTCTGCCAATATAATTGGTGTGTAAGCGATGTATTGTGTCATTCTATATGTAGCAGATTAAAGTTATGGTTGGTAATTTCGAGAAACCATCTGGAGTTTGCTCGATTTTATTCAACAAAAAAACTATTTCAACACTGTTTTTGAAGATGACCAACACGAGATTTAAATGACACGTTTGCTTTATTACATCATGATATACGGGGAGAGCGTCTGAGAGCGAGCATTCCTGACCTGATGATGTAGGAGGTACTTTAGCTCCTGAGCCACAAGAACACCCCGTTTTCCATCATTACTTTGTGCCCTAACAAGTCACAAAACGGCAGCCAGTGACATCAACAGCTCCAACCTCTCTGCGTGTGCCAGGGTCTGGTGTTTTATCTGTGCTTGTAGTCTCTGTGGAAGAATAATACAGCTCTGAAGATTGATACTGCAAGCGCATATTGCCTCTTAAACGTACCCAGTGCTGTTTTCCTTACTGGACCTTTGCCTGCTATCACCATTAAAACTCACATGGGTCTTCATTTCCCTGTGGCTGCTTTTGAGTTGTCGTTGGTTACCGCTCTGCTTTCCCGGATCCTTGGAGATTCAAGGAGGGTCTCAATTGAACACGGTGGTTGGTCAGCAGCTGTGCTGAGGCTCCTCAGATTTAGGACGTGTGGAAAAGAGTGCGCTAAACACTGAAAAGATCTCAAAGTTAAGCAAACAAGACCTGTTGACACAGTCCTCCGTGAGTTCCCAAATTCTTTCCATCATATTCTAGGACGGTTAAGAGAGGATTAATCCAATAAAACCCACTCCTTGGCTGCTTTGTTCTGTCTCTCTCAAATCCGGCTTTGAGTGTGTGTTGGGTGGGGGTGAGCCGGTTCCTGTAAAGGAGTGGCCAGCTGCAGCCTCTGTTGTTCAGGCCACAAGGGAGCACAGGGAGTGTTTTGGGGGTCATGGAGCTGCTACATTCCAGACTCAAATGGGAGCACTATATTCTCAGTCTGCTCCGGGACAGAATCCACCTCCGCTATTTTGCCTGTCGCTTATCCACAGGCCTTCAAGCATCATGTCCCTGAAACACTGGAGCTCATTAAGGCTGCTGGTGTCTGTCTGAGCAGCGACACACGTATCAATGCCCGCCTTGTACAGTGCAGAGGCATCTTACCGGGGAGCCACACGTCACAGGAAGCCAGACTGAGTGCACCCTCTGCTTGATCCTTCATGTTCTCACGCCGCTCATGTTGTGAGTTTAACAAGACTTTGTTTTGGTCTTGTTCTGCTAATGGTGTTGAAAGAGAAGTGCACCCAGTCTTTCACTACCTTATATCATTACTTTCAGAAATGAACTCGGATGGGAATTTTTACAGTCAGAGAAAAATGCTATTGGGGGGGAGGGGGGGGGGGAATGAAAATGTTCTTAAGTTCAATGTTGCCAAGTGCAGGACACACCGGCAATGTCATGCCACGTGACACATTGACCGTACAGCCAGTTTGTGGGGAATGTGCCGATCTGATCCGGGGAGCAACCGGGATGAAATGGTTGTTTTCCTGGAGTGTTTCTTGCATGTAGGACAGTCGTGTATCCTGTCACACACACACGTGTATAGGTGCACACTTTGGTGTGCAGAGGGTTCTGTACACGACAAACTGCCCACGCCCCATTTCAGTAATCAGGTGTCAGCGGACAAAAGTCCCCCCGAGACCTCCAAACAGCAGCAGTGCCCACGTTATCCTTTAAGTGCACCATTTAGACCGGCTCTATCAGTTAAAGCTACATTTACTTTGTCAACCAACTCAATGTGACCTAACAAATGAACATTCTCAGTGCCAGACGAATGTGTCGGTTTTAGTGTCTCACAAATGATTTAATCCTGATTTATTTATTAAAAACACAGTGGGTTGCAGCCCTACATAATTCATTGCTGTTGGATTTTTTTGTCCGTGACACAGTTTACAATGATGAATATGCAAATATCATGTTCCGCTATATTAGCGGTGACAAGTTGCCGGCATTCTCCAAACAGTCCAGAATGATTCCAACCAGCCTCACTAAAGGGTGTCGCAGCCAGGGCCGAGAGTCGGCTACTAAATCTGCGGCGGGGCGGCCTTCAAAGGGAAAGCCATTGTGTCCGCTGCCACATTGTAGTGCGAAAATCACAGTGGGCACGCACACAGAGACCGATCTGAAATGAAAAGGCCTTCATCCACGCTCTGCAATCTGCGGCTCGCAGGCAGCAGGACTGGCCCTGGAGCCCCACAGCCACAAGCTGCTGCTGCGCTCAGTCTCTGTGGCAAATAAGCCTCCTGTCTTCTGCATCCGACATCCACAAACAGACCTAATTCACTTCCCCTCTTGGCTGAAAACTCCAGCCTCTCCTTTGCCACAGCTGTGCACTCGGTCCACACGACTTCAATCCTCTCTCTTCCAGCGTGTTTTGATGGATAACCGATGCCAGTTCACGGCACATGATCTCTCAGAGGTTTGTTTCAAAGTCAAACTACACCCATACTACTTGTTAAGTGCGTCTGGCCATGTTTTTGGTTTGAAGGGTGCAGAGGGTTGCAGTGTCTGGGGAAGGTGCTGCGGAGGAAGACTTTCCTCTGCGGTGGACGTCTCCAGGGAGGAGCTGATGTCTGCATGATGGAGTTTAAAACTAGTCTTCTTGAGTGTGCGGTGCTGAGTGAATGTTACAGGTGCTTCTCTGGATGAATTCCTGTGCACTGTGCGTATTTGGCAGTGAGCTTTGCTCGCGGCGGCACTGCAGTGTTGTGCGGTGACGGTCTGAAGTGGGTCAGCCTCTCTGTAGTGCTGGAGCTGCTGTTCCCTCTCCGAGGAGCATGGAAGAAAAAAGAAGAATGAAAAAAAATGTATAGCCAGGAGAAATCTGCTTTTACCATCACATTGCTGTTCACTGTGAACACGCACACGCTTTGAAAAAATGATAAAAGATACCTGCACCTGGATTAATGGTCCCGTCGTGAGTTACTGAGGTATTCCATCTGTCCTTGCCATGCATTTTCAATAGTTTATTGTGCGTTTGCTCGTTCATCGCTTCTCACTGGTGTCTCGTTACATCCAATTGGTTCAAGTGAGGCTTTCTTTTTATTGGAATTAGAATATTGTTTTTGGCTTGCTTCTGAGTATGTTTCATAATGAAGCAATTGTACATGTGCAGCAGAATCACTGTAGTCCGTATGATTTGTTTGCATGGATATTTCTCTCTCTTTTGAAGTTCCATGGTTTGGCTTTGGGTTTCAGCTTGGCTGCTCTTGAATGATGAGCATTTGGCTGCTCACCGATCTTTCAGTCCTCCCTGGCAGGCAGAGCTGCCTTAATTGTTGCATGCCTCTGGAACGTGCTTCACTAATGGGGCTGTTGGAGTCCCAATCAGTCAGTGCAGCGCTTTCGCCCTCGAATATCTCGGCAAGCAGGGCAGCCGCCTTGATGACGCAACAAACGGCTTTGGTGTGGTGACGCCGCTCAGGAAGCCGTGGCCTGGAGATGACATATCTCCTTCATGCCTCTTTCAGGCCGTCCGATGGGAACTGGGATCCAGCAGAGATGACGTTTTATAATCATGTCTTCCGGGTCTGTTTTTGTGTTTGTATCCTGGCTGGCCTTGTGAAACCACGGACGTGATGAAATGTGAAATGTGACAGCCATTCCCTCAGATAGTGACAGAAACTCATTTCTCAGACTCTGTCAACCTAATTCAAACAAGGGGGGGGGGGGGGTGTGATGCCATTACTGATGCCACTGTAAACACTAGATCATAGCTGCTAATCCTCTTCGACATCGCTGAGCACTCTCACAGGTAAGAGGTCCTCTACAGATTGTAGTCGGGGCGGGGCTTTCTCCCGTAAAACTCCAGAGATTTGCATAATAGGAGTTTATTGCTCATTTCCTGGATTCAATCGTGGATTTAATCGGAATGTCGCCATCTTTTCATTGGAAATGTCCAAGGGCTGACTCATTGTGTGTTGTCCCCACACGTCTGTCAAGGCGATTTGGGGAAACTGGAACAGCAGGAGTCTAATCCCTCAAATGAGTCATGATCCTCTCTCTGTCCTCCTTCACCTGCTCTACAGTCCAGGCCCGACTCTTGGAGCCGCCGACGAGAGGAGGTCGAACCATTCAGACCAAACGGAGAATTATTTCACCCCCCTGGTCTTCTCTTTGCTCCCCTCTTTTGCTTAATCTTTGTTTTGGCTTTAGAACAAGTGCTTAATCTCCTGGCAAGGAAAAGGAAACTCTACTAGGGGAGATGTGAGCACCGTGTCACCATATGGAGCTCTGAATTCCACGGAATGGCTCCTTAATCTCCACAACATGTTAGGCATTTGAAGCCGTTGTTTTTCGGTCGAAAATAGCAGCCCGCTCACCACGTGGCTTCGCTTCCAGCGTGCAGTGTGCAACCCTGCAGCACGTGGACTCTTGAAACACGCACATGCACACACTGACATCCACCATCACCATGTCCAAGTTGTTGGTTGTGGGACGCCCCTCTTTGGGTTTGTCGTTAAATTTGCATGAACTCTTATTAACATAAGAAACATTTCTTATTATGATTATTATATCACAGCTGTATACTACTCTGACCTGTATAAACACATTCAGATAATACCGTTAACTTATTATTTGTGTATTTGTTCATCAGTCACAACTGAAAAATGTGTTTGAATGATTAATCTATGAAGAAATTACAATTGCAGCCACAATTGATGGAAAAACACCGGAATCAGGCTGGATGTACGGATCGGTTCGTGTTGCTGATGTTCCTGTGTAGCGTAAATAAGATATCATATCTTGATATTGGATTGGTGCATCAACTCACATTCTCATCAATACCCCATCCAGCATTCTAGGTTGTATCGGAGGCATTTACGGTACTGGTATAGGAGCAACTCTCGAAGTAAAGCAGCAGTGTGTATCATTGCCCAGGTGTGATGCACTTCCAGGTAGTTATTCCCCAAAGTAGTGTTTAACCCTTGTGTTGCCTTAGGGTCATTTTGACCCGATTCAATGTTTCACCCTCCTGTTACCTTTATATTTACTAACATATTTTACCCTTTGGGTTCAATTTTACGCCAGCAATAAAAACCTCCAGAAAATTATTAGAATTAATATTGTTTTCCAAGTTTAAGTGTGAGGCACTTTATGTTTGTTTGTTGACTCCCGAAAGAACACCGACATTAAACATTGAATGGGGTCAAATTAATCCTAAGGCGGGGGGAGGGTGTAATATTGATTCGGGTCAAAATGACCCTAAGGCAACACAAGGGTTAAAAGAAAAAGGTGGGTTGGAATGGGGCAGAACTACGTATTCTGTTATTATGCATCATTTTAAAGTTCACATATTGTACAGTGCTTTGTTTATTGAGGCTTGTTTATCCCTGCAAAGTTCCCTTACATTTTCTATGAACATTTATAAAAAAATGTTTTGTGGTGATTTAAGTAGATTCTCTGCCGTCATATTCGTTGTGTGTAGAAGTAGAAGAACCATGGCAATGCGATTGCTTTCCCATGGAACAGTCGGATATGACTGCGGTGCTGCCTCAAGTCGGCCTCTTATTGTGAGATGTTGTTATTCCTGTGGGCATCAACTCTAGAAGGGATGTTTCTCAAGGTTTTGTTTTTGTGGCTTTCAGGGTGGGGGTGTGTTGGCTTTTTATTACACGATACCGTAAGTTAGTGTCAACAGTGAAAGTCATCGTTTTTTCCCCCGGATCATGTGTGGTGGCGTGTTGCATAAAGTTTCTCCTTGCATCCTTTTAGTCGTAATCTGGAACAGGCTTTTCTCTGTTTGATGCATTCCTTGGGTTTCCAAGAGCTCTTCAGATATCATCCCTCTTCAGTCTTTGTTCACTGGCCTGAAAAAGTAGTTTTCATCATTTTGAGATATTGCCTGCTTCCTTCCTGAGGCCAGTAGACTAATGGGCTTTGGTCTGTGGAATCCACTCCAGTGTTTTCACCCTCATTGGGCCATTTGCTGAGGCCCCAATGGGGCAGACAACAATAGGCTTCATATGAAATATGCACCATGACTGCAGCATTCCAGCAGGCAGCTTATCTGTTCACAGCAGTTTAGTCGATAATAATCTTCTCCGATTGAAGAGAAAAACACAACGCCAATGCTTCCAGGGATCCAAAATAAGATTGAGTGTTCATTTTGTTGTTGGATGTTGCCTGCCGGTTTTCTACCTAACCACTCTCTGGCACGCGATGCTTATGGCCCTGCCTTGCCTCTCTGTGTCTCAGTCAGAATATCA
Organism: Pseudoliparis swirei; assembly: GCF_029220125.1. Taxonomy (NCBI): domain Eukaryota; kingdom Metazoa; phylum Chordata; class Actinopteri; order Perciformes; family Liparidae; genus Pseudoliparis; species Pseudoliparis swirei. The sequence continues at coordinate 9,438,627 of NC_079394.1, forward strand.
GCCTAATGAAATGAGGGTGCATCCGGAGTCCTGAATTGGAAGGGAAGAAATTGTTACATATCTTATTTATTTGCTGAAATTGCCATGGCAGAAAGCCCGGGCCTGCAGCTCTGCCAGTCTTGGTGAGGGGGCGATGCTCCAGTGCTCAGGTGGTTGCAGCCTGGCTAGTGCGCAGCTGCTCAAAGTAATTGCAGTGAAATCTGGGGACGTCTCAGGTAGGGGAGTTGGTGCAAGTCCCTTTTCAAACTCGGCTGTCAAACCTCAACTCTTTCTGATTAAGGAGCTGCCTGCATGGCTAAGCTGATGCAGACCAGAGCAGTCGGGTGTCCAGCCAGCGCTCATAAATGCTGCAGAAACACTGCCTGCCGGCTTTGATGCCAAGCGCTCTGACTCATGTGGCTGTGACGGGTTTAGGGGGATCTGACTATTAAGGAAATCCACTTTGTGTCATATTATAATGTGTATTTGAAGTGGTTGAAAAGTTTTGTTCTTAGCGGGGCACAAATCATATGAGCCATCCCACATATTGATGGGTCTCGGGGTAGAAAAAAGAAACCAGAATAACTAAGAGTTAGTAAGGAGATGAACATGAGAAGTAGGTTTGGGCCATAAACTGCACAAAGTGAAAATGTAATGTGGAGAAATTGTTCAATATCCCAGCAAGGGGAAATATCTGTGCATTATTTGCTGTTAGTTAATCAGAAACAGTCATTTTACCAAAAAAGTAGATTTTTGGCATATCAGTAGGTTTTTGTCAATGTGCGAGTGAATATTGCTAACATAATAATAATAAAAAAAGATATATATATAAGTAATGTCAAGCATCAGGGGGTATCTGGGCTGTGATTTTTTTGCAAAAAGCCCCCAGAAAGAATTTCATATGTGCCGTTTCTTTTTCTGTGACGGAGTTTCTGGGTTTTAAACCTGTGCAGCCTGTTGATGGTTTGGATCACACAACAAAAAGTAAAATGTTCATTACCTGAGGCTAAATTCATGTAATCCGTGGTGGCATTATCACTGCGACTATAGCTGCTATAATTGCGTGTGCAAATTCACGGGCCATGCTCGCACACATGATGCTATGTGTAGTTAACCCTCCTGTTACCTTAGGGTCAATTTGACCCCATTCAATGTTTAATGTCGGTGTTCTTTTGGGTCAATTTGACCCCAGGCTGTTTTTCACTGTGTCAAACATATAAGAAATATCAACTTTTTTATATATTTAAAGGGCTATTTAGGTAGTCAACAAACAAACATAAAGTACCTCACACTTAAACTTGGAAAACAATATTAATTCTAATAATTTTCTGGAGGTTTTAATTGCTGGGGTCAAATTGACCCCAAGGGTAAAATATGTCAGTAAATATAAAGGTAACAGGAGGGTTAAACATTGAATGGGGTCAAATTGACCCTAAGGTAACAGGAGGGTTAAGAGGTCGTCTGAGGTCCACATACAAATTGACCTCTGAACAGACATTTTTTAAAGTCAGCATGTTAACTATGATAATACTGCAGCAGTTAGTTTAGTTAATGCAGCAGGCACAACCTTAATCCTTTAAAAAAGTAAAATATGTCTATTAGCAGTCTAAATGGACCGTGATTTATCTTTGGAACTTTACTCAAAGACAGCTTTTTGTATTGACATGTCACCTCAAGAATACAATATGTCAGAGGGTGGGGTTGTTTCCGAGACAGTTTGCAGTCTCAGACCACGATTGTGTATGAACTTCACATTCCTGCCGAGGCATAAAGGAAGAGGACAACGCTGAGGCCCCGAAAGCACAGGATGTTTGTGTGTATTGTAGTTAGCGTCTCTGTCAGTCCTGCCCTCCAAGTCAGTTCCTACGCAGTTCTTTTGTAACCTCTGCAGACCTCTGTGAAAAGCTGATTAGGACCTTTTGAGAAACTTGCATATCTGCCTCTTTTTTACAGCAGTGCAAAACTGACGAAAAGCCCTGTGGTTATGTTCCGTTTTCCCACAGAGAGATTTGCTTTCGATTGTGTGCCTGCTTTCCTTCTGCCAAAGCTTGGCTTCTCACAGCACTTTCTCAAGGAGGATTATTGGGAAAGGCTGTCACTGTCCAGTAATTTTTTTATACCCCGCAAATAAAAGTACTGTGGCAGTGTGTGTGTGTGTGTGTGTGTGTGTGTGTGTTTGCCTCATTGTCCTGTGCTCGGGTGCACGGTTATGTGTGTGTGTTTGATAGAAGACAGCATTGCCCTACTGTTTGGCTGCTGTTGACAAGGATATATTGTGAGAGAGGACGTCAGTGTGTTATCCAATATATTTACTTTGATTTAAAATTAGATATTGGCTGATTTTCCACCTCTAAAGTGATTCCTCTCTGACTGGCAACCGTTTTTTAAGACTAATATAACAATCAAAAGCACATTTTATGTTACAGAGCAACATATTTGTGTGGTGTGATTTTACTTAGTAGCTTCTGGAGTGAATCCAGCAGTGAAAGTTCACTCCCCCCTCCTAAGGAGCTCTCAACACACCTCGAACAATATCACGATTCTTGCTTTATTTAAATATTTAATCGTCGGATTTGTCCATTATTTTTGGAAAGATTTTCCAGCCAGTGCCGCTTTAACCACAACACACTTGTGTGTGTCTGAGCCTGTGCAGGAGGCCTACATGTGTCATTATAGTGAGTTATTTTTGGGCTCCACTTACATGCTGCAGAACTCATTGCACAGCAATAAGAGTTGATGAATGCAGCCGCCCACCCCCCCCCCCCCCCCACACACACCCCCTCCTGACAAAAGCTCTCCCCACAGTCAGTCTGGCTGCAGTCATCTCACACCCTCCACTCTATTTTAAGCCTTCAGACTGAGGGCCGCTCCCCCCTCAGTGGACCCCACTCTCTCTGTGTGGGCCAGAGCGTGGGCCTCTGCTCACTCAAGACATGTACGCACACGCAGCAGCTACTGCCAGCTGGTGCCAAGGGAAAAGCTCCGGACGGCGGCGCGGCCTCACTAAACTCTCGCTCTGGCTATACACTGAACGTTTGGGGTGGATGCTCATGAACGTTTACATGCTTACAGAAGAGTGGGCCTGTTTGCACGGGCTGTGCGAGTGGGTCAGCAGCCCATACCGCGCTCATTTGGACCGAAATAGGCTAATTCCTGTGGCCGTGTTATTTTGAATAGATAATAAATACTTGAATTATATTGCAAGGTAACTGTTTGCTAAAGACAACTGGGTCTCTGGATGATCTACGTCTGTTTTTCCAGGCACTAAAGCCCCCATTACTGTCGTGATGAGAAAACCAACGTTGTATAGCGTCTGCAGACCTGTACCAGTTCGCCCCTTTTTCTTTATGACTTCAGACTTCCAGGCTGGATTCCACAGTGGGCAGACGGCAGGAAAGCAACGAGCAACCCTTTTTTTCCTTCCTGTCTGCATACAGTATTCCCAGCAACCACATTGTGTATAGTGCAATGCCAGCAATGTGCCACTTACCATTGCAGTAAGACAAACCAGTGCCCAGGGTTAAGGACATTGTCCAACTCGGCTGACATGAGTACATATTGTCACAGCCTGTAGACTTGGTTTTATGACAGTTTCACACTCGCAAAGTGTTTCTGCTAGGTTCTGTTTGCCCACTGTTTACCCTCGTTCAGGGGAAATATTGTAAGTGAATCAATCTGATGTTTCCCACCACAAATACACCATCGAGAGTAATGTACCGTTTCCTGGTTTTAGGTTTCATCAAGTCTGCCTCGGTCATCGACCCTGGAAAATTACTCTATGTCTGCCAATTAGGAAAGGGAGACGAGTCTAACCTGATTTAGAGTGGCTGCACGGCATAAGCATTGTGGGTAATCGGATGGCTGGCCCACACCGGACATCCTCTGTTTGACAGAGACAACAACACACACGCTTCTCAGAGTTCCTGAGAGAGGGAGGGGCAGTGGCTCCATCAGCTGCTGTTGTAGCAGCTTCTTTTGGTCATGGACCAGCTTCAAGCACCACTGACTGATGTGTGCTGTGTTGACTTGTTATTTTACATCATTACTTTTAGATTATCCATGTTCCCCTGGGTTGAAATACTTGTGTTGTGGATCTATGACAAATAGAAGTCTGGAGATCCCCAGAGCCCCTTGAGGAGGCTCCATGTGGTCCCCAGAAAAATTAGCAATTGTTAAATGCTTTCATTAGTTACTCTTTCGTGTCCATACAGATGGCGCGGCTGTCCAGACGCCGTCGAGGTAGCTCCGCGGAGATTGTGCGCTCTATTAGTTTTGTGTTTATTTTAATGTTTTCTTTGCCACAAACACATCGGCACTAACAGCATCGACCACAGCACACTTTTGGACATAAACTTTAAACAAGGGTTTTGTCCACTTTTCCATCGATCCAGCGTGGCGGCAGAGATCGTCGAGCGAACCACATCAACAACAGTGGAGCCGCTACTACGGGAGACGACGAAACATCGAGAATTCGGAACAGACTGAGAGTTCAAGCCCACCGTCACCTCTGCCCAGCATCCTTCTTGCTAACGTCCAGTCTCTGGAAAATAAGATGGATGATGTTAGGGCAGATCAGATTCCAACGGGACATGAGGACTGTAACATCTTTTGTCTGACGAAACATGGCTGACCCGCTGGTGCGGATCGAGTCATATGCCCAACCGAGTCCTTCTCTGTTTTCCGTGCAGACAGAACGGAAGAGTCTGGTAAATCTAAGGGTGGAGGGTTTGCTTCATGACTAACAACATGTGGTGCGACCCCAAGAACATTAAGACTCTTTCTCGTTCCTGCTCGCGAACCTGGAACATCTGACGATCTCATGCCGTCCATTCTACCTTCCCGGGAGTTCAGCTCGGTCATCACCACAGCCGTCTACATTCCACCACAAGCGGACACCGGCGTAGCACTATCGGACCTACATGATGTGTTATGTCGGCATCAGAACAAGTATCCCACGCGGCTGTGGTGGTGGCTGGGGACTTTAACAGGGCAAACCTAAAAAGTCATGCGAACTTTCACCAGCACATTACGTGTGCTACCAGAGGAAAGAACGTTGGACCACTGCTATCGCCATTCAAGAGAGGCTACAAGGCTGTCTCTCTCCCTCCGTTCGCAAATCAGACCATGCCGCCATTTTTCTGCTTCCGGAAAAGATCGCGGGAAGCGGTAGTGACGAGGAACGTGGCGGTGGTCTGCCCAATCAGAGGCTGAGCTACAGGACGCTCGCGCGGTCGACTGGGACATGATCCAACCCAGTACCAGTGACGTCAGCGAGTCTGCGGTAGTAGCACTGAGACCCATAGCAACGCTTAGCGGACACCATCGCCCCCACGGTAAAGTTAGGGTCTTTCCTAACCAAAAGCCGTGGGTTGATAGATCCATCCGTGAAGCTGTGAACGCCCGTACTGCCTATAACTCCGGTCTTGTATCCGCAACATGGACGAGTACAAGGCAGCGGTCTATGGACTGAGGAGGCGGTGAAGGAAGCCAAGAGGAGGTACCGAGACAGAGTGGAATCACAGATGGAGCAGCGCGACACCAGGCGCCTATGGCAGGGGCTACGGACTATCACAGACTACCAGAGCAGCCCCCGCGCTCTGGTGAGTGCCGACGCATCCCTAGCGGAGGACCTGATCTCATTCTATGCACGGTTTGAGGCTAGCAACAACAGCGCTAGCTAACAACAACACCGGGTGAGTTCTACCGCTGGGGACAACACACACTCTCTGTGACCGAGCACAGTGTGAGGAGGGCTCTGTTGAGGGTGAACACCAGGAAAGCTGCAGGTCCAGATGGCATATCTGGGCGTGTACTGAAGACCTGTGCTAACCAGCTAGCTCCAGTGTTCACCACAATATTCAACCTCTCCCTGGCTGAGACCGTGGTCCCCGCCTGCTTCATGAGATCCACTATTGTCCCTGTGCCCAAGAATGCTTCTCCAGCATGTATGAATGACTACCGTGGCCCTCACCTCGGTGGTCATGAAATGCTGAGAGGCTGATAAAGGACTACATCTGCGCCTTCCTCCTTCCTCCATGGACCCGCTGCAGTTTGCTTATCGCCCAAACAGATCCACAGATGATGCTGTCTCCCAGGTACTGCACACCCACTCTCTCATCTGGACAGCCAGAGGGGGCTATGTGAGACTGCTGTTCATTGATTATAGTTCAGCTTTCAACACCATAGTCCCTCCAGACTGGGCAAGCTGATTGAGCTGGGACTGAACACCCCCTGTGTGCTTGGATCCTGGACTTCCTGACCGCCAGGCCACAGGTGGTCAGGGTGGGCAGACACACCTCCAAATCCCTCACCCTGAACACAGGATCCCCAGGGTTGCGTCCTCAGCCCCTACTGTACTCCCTGTACACATGACTGTGTGGCCAGGTTCAGCTCAACACCATCATCAAGTTTGCGGATGACACAGTGGTGGTGGGCCTGATCTCCGACAACGACGAGAAGGCCTACCTGGAGGAAGTTGCTGATCTGTCACTCTGGTGCCAGGACAACAGCCTCATCATGAATGTCACCAAAACTAAGGAGCTGATTGTGGACTTTAGGAGGGTACAACAACAGAGGACGTACTCACCACTGGGGATTAACGGGACTACTGTGGAGAGGGTGAGCGGTATAAATACCTGGGAGTCCACATCACCGAGGATCTGACATGGTCAACGAACACAGACACTCTGGTGAGAAAGGCAAGGCAGCGCCTCTACCACCTCAGGCAGCTGAGGAAATTTAAAGTTTCCCAGAGGATCCTTCAGTCCTTCTACTCTGGAGCTGTAGAGGCGTCCTGACAGGAAGCATCACAGCCTGGTTTGGCAACTGCTCCGCTCAGGACAGGAAGGAGAGAGTAGTGCGTTCGGCTGACGCACTATTGGAACACTCCCACCCTGCAGGACTTGTACACCAGGAGGTGCAGAACCAGAGCCGGCAGGATCATGAAGGATCCTCACCACCCCAACAACAGACTGTTTCAGCTGCTGCGGTCAGGCAGGCGCCTCCGTGGTCGCTGCAAGAACAGAGAGACTGAGACGGAGTTTCTTTCCTCAGGCCATCAGGATTGTGAACTCCGACCTCACCAGGACCCCCACATAGACCCACACAACTGCCCCTCTTAGGCACACACACACACACACACACACACACACTTACTGTAAATATTGTGTTTTTTATTGTAAATAGTGTGTACTTGTTGCCCTTGCACATTCCTGCTGAGCATTGCCACTTTCATTTCACTGCACACCCTGTGTGTGTATGTGACAAATAAAACATCTTGAATCTTGAATCTTGAATCTTGAATCCACAGTATAGTAAATTAGGCTATTATGATCATGTATATGCTTTTCCACTAATAGGCAGTGTGGGAACTTCAGCAGTGAGCTGTGACACAGAATGTAACGGAGGTCTGTTGCATGAAAACGTTGTTGCTCTCATTTATAATGTATTGTGAGCTCTAACATGATGCATGTTACGGATCTAAAATGGGGTCTTCAGTCTATACTACGTCTATTACGTCACACATGGCTGAAGTTGGAAAAATAACTCTTTTAATAGATCTGCGTTGCAAAGGAAAACTGTGTGTCTATGTGCACCTGTGTCAAACCTTCTCGTTGGTCTGTAAAACATACTTTTTTTGATAGTTTGTTGTTGGCCTTCATTTTTCCTTCCAAACACATTTGGCCAACCTGAGGGTTTGTTTAGAGTCTGACTGCGTGTCCTTCCTGCCCGGCCCAACGTATCTTAGCAATGTTGATGCCTTTCTAGATGTGTGGTTTAATTAATGCTGATGTCCCAGAGGGCTCTGAAGGGCTGGGCTGAGCTTTCCTTCCTGTTGGGAGTCATGTCTTCACCAGGATTTGGATGATATCTGTCATCCAAACTACCCTGACTCCGTCTCTTAATAAGGCAATTTACAGTCTGTGGGCTGTCAACATTCCTCTTCCAGCTTTTGGCTATTTTGGGTCAAGATCCTGTTTACTGGATACCTAAATCTTAAGAAGTCAGCATTTCCTGCACAGAGCAGCAGCAGCTGACACAGGAGGGGGAGGTGTTTTATCATGGGGGTGGATGGATAGAGATGTTTGTGAGTGTGTATGTATTTGATTAAAGGATGGGGATGGGGGTGGGGGGGTTAGCAGCCAGATGCGAGGCCTGCAGCTGGCTTGCTGAGTGGGAGGGGAGTTGCACTGAAAAGCAGTGGTGCCAGCAAAGTGGGGCTCAGCCAGACACTGAGAGGAGATAATTCATATTTCATCTGCATCCTCTTCCTTCCAACCACCTGCAAAGCAACAAATACAGACCCAGAACATGAATAGTGTATGACACAGAAATAAAATTTGAGAAGTGCTATCGCTTGAGTGGAAGTAAGAAACGCCCTCCAACGCCTTGGGGAATGGCTCTATTAGGTGGTGGGTTTCAAAGTTGCCCCACCCACCCAACCACTTGGCCGTCCTTCTGATACAGCAGTGCAGCATGCTCCTCTTCGGTTTGGATCCAGCCCAAAGGTTTCCCACTGCATTCAAAATACATGCTTTCCTGTTCATTCAAAATGCAGTTTTTCAGATTTTTAATTCATCCAACAAATGTTTCAGTGAAAAGCCACACTTCATACGGAGTAAGCCGCGGCTTCAAATACGCCATTTATGTTCATACCGTGGCTCTTGCTTAAAATGTGCTAATTTAGCTTTGAAAAAAATGCACATACCAAAACTATATTTCAGATATCGCGTAGTTTTAAATATTCATGATCAGCTTGCAGCTTAGAAAGCTTAAAAGACTACCTCGCTCACACACACACACACACACACACACACACACACACACACACACACACACACACACACACACACACACACACACACACACACACACACACACACACACACACACACACACACACACACACACACACACACACACACACACACACACACACACACACACACACACACACACACACACACACAGCACCAGAACGAATAATGCCTCTTCCCTTGTCTCTCTGTATTTCCATCCCCTACTCAATATTCCGAAGAAATCAGGTAGACTTGTTTCCATTAGCTTGTAAATGAGCTGCTTTTTTCTGGTGCTTTTAATCTCTGCTAAAAAATAATAATTACAACACGATGTCAGCTGTAACAAACCAATACGGATCCTGTTTACCTCTTCCAGATGCAGTGGAATACATTAGGTACAGATATGCCGGCTCTGACTTTATTGCTACTATGAGCCTTGTCATGAAAAATGCTTTTTGTTCACACTCGGACTCAGAGGTGTTTCCCTTTAAACACCGCGAGAGGAGAGGGAGCTCTGCCGTGGCTCTGCAGGGATGTGGAGGCCATGGTGTCTGCGTACTCTGGTTGACCCACACGTCTCAGATCTGAGGTAGTGAGTAGTGGTGTGTTTTATTATGTATCACAAACAGCACAATGAGTAAAGCCTGTATACAACCATTATCACTGAAAAGGTATAGGCAGAAGCATAATGCTTCTATATATTCCTATCCTAAATTATTAAGTTAATTAACCCCCCAAGATAATTAGATATAAGAGCATTTCTTGCAAATAAAAGTTCCTTCAACCATTTTCCTGAGCAAAATAAGTTTGTATCGTCAGCAAAAATGACACATTTTAATATTTTTTTACAAATATTGTTAGTATAAAGTATAACAAGTATTGGACCAATGACTCCACAGGTGACCTTCCTAAGTCCTGACACCATGGTCCACTCCTCGTTGTTATCTTACTGGAAACAAATCTTTGGCCGCTGGAATTCTTCGTCACGTTAACATATAACATCCGAATGATGGCCTTTAAGGTATGAGAAGGTTAGGACTGAGGTTAATGCGTAAACAATTAGTCCGCACAATATATTTGGTTCGTCAACATAGTCTTCTTCTGACAGACCATACTACAACGTTGTGTTTATTATTCATCTGGTTATTATATTTAGTGGTCTGTGTCTATCAGATGAGTCGGAGACAAAGATCCATAGTGGTGCTTTATAGAAGCCTTTTAAAATGTAGTTGCAAAGTGAATTACAGGGAACAACTTTCATCGTTCTTTTTGAACATTTGTTTTATCCAGCACACTGAGTTACTGCACTGACCTGATGTATGCTCCTATATCCACACCTATTAACTACTCACCCACACACACACCCACACGCATACAAACCACACAAGGCCTTTTTTGCAGAGCAGGACCGAGCAGATGTAATTTCACATTTCCTTTCATCTGACAGAAAGAGAACAATAAATAAAGTAACTGGGCCGGTAGCTCAAGCCTCCTGATAGATTTATCCAGCTGCCCAATGACTTCTTTATGGGACGCATATACATCCAGCCTCACCTTATCTCATGACCCGTTGAAGGTTAGCAGTAAATTGGCAAGGATTTCTCTATTGCCCAATTCCGGCAGCTTGTCCTCTGGCTCTGGCTCTGACGCCACGACATTGCCCGCACAATGAGCCCAATCCTTTACCAGGTGGCTGGCATAAGGCTGTAAAAATATCCGCAGAGGGGGTTAATCACGTTTGACTGAGTGCATATTTGAAAGGCAGTCGCAGTTATTGTGATGGACTGCGTTAGCTCTGCGAGGTGTTATCTATGTGTGCTTTTCAAAGCAGAGTTCTGGCCATGACGGATGTGCCTTAGGGTTCTGGGGCTCCTTTAGAAGGGTATGGTGGTTTCCTGTCAAGATGAGGAGTAGTTTAATTTGTGAGAAAATGTCCAAACCAGAGAATGCATTTGAGTGAAGGCAATCAGAGGTTCCGCCTCGCCTCTATTATCTCTAATGGGGTGGTGTAGAAATTTCTCAGTGAGGGGTCAATCATGTATGAAGTAAATAAATCAAAGCACAAGTTCATAAGGTCTGTTTTGGAGTTCATGACGTAAAACCTTTCGAGAACTCTTGAAATATGGCAAGACTTTGATGACATCCTGCCCTCTTCCTGTAGAGTTCCCCTTCTCGCCCCACCACCACAGTCCCAGAAGAGGACATTTAGTAGCATTCCTACAACAGTGAGTGCCGGTTAGTAGTCCTTCATTATAACTGCCTCAGGCTTTACTGTTTTCTACACAAGAGAGACAAAGACAGCCAGAGATGGAAGGGGGGGGTTCTGTTAAATGGGACACCCTGCGGCTGCACATGCAGACAGATTTTGGAGAAAGGGTTTCAGGGGGACAATAAGTGTTGCCCTGGTAGTTTGACAGGAAGTGGACCATATGTCCCCTTTCCAACTCCCTAAATCTCCAGTAGACCTCACATGAACTGAGCTTCTGGCAACGCCTGTCTCACAGCCTCCTCCACACACTGCGACCCCCTCTCCCCCCCCTCCTCCAATCACCAGTGCAATGACAGAGTCAGGCTGACAGTGATCCAGAGGCTGACGGGATGGGCACTGCAAACAACACGCCGCCCCGGAGACTCTGTTCTGCCATCAGGACCAACCGACCACCACCCTGCACTCCGCCCACCACCTGTCCACTGTGGGCGGCTACTCTGCCTCTACGGTGCTGGATTCTTCTTGTTCTCCATTTCTCTCGTGGCCGCACCCACTGTCCAAACAAACACATACTGGCCACCATCACGGAGCCCTCTCCAAGACTCATCGTTTTAGTTTTACTCTGCAGGCTCCATGTGGCTCTCCTCCTTTTTGTTTTTATTTATGATCCTCCTCCCCCTGTTCTGTCTCTTTGGCTATACTTACTGGAAATCTGCACTGCTTATTTAGCCTCCTGCTGCTCGAGTTGTGGATTGCTACAGAACATAACATGTTGAGTGTGACTTTCTGCATGCTTCACTTCTAATGTGACTCCAGGCCTTGAATTGTAAAGAAAACACATGTGGTATGTGACTCCATGTGTGCAAGTGTGTTGCTATGTACAGTGTGTAGTTGATGACAGATGTAAGAAATTACCAAATGCTTCAAAACATCTCTCAGACAATTCAAATGTGAATATCTGCCATTCCTAAGATTCAGATGGTGTTGAATGTTGCCGAGGGTTGAGTTGGGGTTAATCAGTGCATCAATACCACATTTAACTATTGCAAACCATCGGGACGCAATCAAGCTTTAGCTGGAGGTTTTCCCTGACAAGGCGTTTTTATATTTAGGCCTCTGTCTGTGAGGGTCTGAGCCTGTCAAGCGGTCTGGTAAACACAAGTTTTGTCTAGGCACTGGTGCAGAGGAACAAAAGGGCACGCCAATGGAGGGTGGTGTGGGGGGTTAGTAGGCGTAGGTTTAAAAAACACAAGATGAGGTAGAAAAAACATGAATTGAATGGGGAATGATGGAGGCTTCTGAAACCAGGAGGCCAAGCGTGAAAGAGATGAGAGGGAGAAAAGCCCAGATTTGGCCCAGGAACAGTCGTCAGAGAAGGAGAGATTAAGGTCCCATCATTCCCAGCTGCATCATCAGGACTTTGGCCCTCTCCACCAGTTATGTGTGTGCTAGTTTCTGTGTGCTTTACCCCTTGAAATGGTTGAGTTTAAGGATTTCTAAAGCATTAAGGAGACGATGTTCACCGCCACACAGCCCAGCATCAAGTTCAGCTGGGATGAGGCCTAGCTGGCCTTATAGAAGTGACTGAATGCTCCCCGTCCTCCTTTTCCCCCTGGGAGAGCATGCAGTTTTGGACCTGTGCCACACATTGTCAGCCTCTTTAGTTCCCCTTCCTCTACTTGACTTCCCCTCAGCCTCTGCTTTATCCCACAAACAAATCTTGCTCTGGGTGGATGTTTGGATCACACGGCTGCAGTTCACACTAGTTTTTTTTTGCGGGTCACGCTGAACTGCGCTCTCGAAAGCTCCCGCTTTCTTTCTCGTTCTCTTTTTGAACTGCGTCATGTGATTCTTCACCGTGCAGTGCTGCCGAGAGGGCAGTTGGTTGTAGCGGAGGGGGCTGATGGAAAATCGGACGACCCAAGGTTAGCCAGGCGATTTTCGCCGGAGGATTAATTGTGTAAGAGCCATGTAATGATTGCTGGCATGTCTCCGGAGTGAAATCCTGTTAGTCACTGCACAGGGGTCAGGCTAGGACTGAGCATGTTGTGTGTGTGTGCGTCAGGAAGGAAGGTGACTCGGATCACGGCGGTATGCGTGACCAGGTGGCGATCTGACAAGTTCCGTTGACTCAATCTGAAAGTAACTGCAGGCTCCCCCCCCCGCACTGTTTTCAGATGAGACGCATATCTAAATTCTACTCACTGACACGGTGTTGGGGTGAGAGGAAAAGTTTTCCTTGTGTATTCTGGCATTAACTGACAACTGGAACATGTGGTGCTGTTCAGAGGAATCACTTCTTGCTGATGGCTATCAGGCTCTCAATGTCTCTTCTGAGCCATTCACCAATTGTTCAAGTTTAAGCACAAATGCAAATAATGTGATTGCAACGGCTGATATGTGAAACGTAGGCTGGTCCTCATTATTACTAAAGTGTTTATAGGGCTGAGTTAGATCTCAATACATTTTTAGTATCGACCAAATTGCATATGCAGCATCTCTTGTCGATGGGAGATGTTGCGGTGCTCTGCTATGCGTCTCAACAACTAGGACTGCATTCCTCCACGTTGGTATTTTTAGCACCAATACCGTCACTATAACGTCATTACAATGTCTGTGCTACGTTTACCGTACACCTCGGACACCTACTGCAGAAATTATTCTCTCAACTCCAACTGAAGTTTGCTCGCTTTAACTCTGTCCTGGGGTAAGGAAAGCCCTTTACCCGCAAACATTATTTCCCTATCCCACATTTTACTCTATCTCCCTATCCAATGACAACACTGAGCAGCTTATCGAACACAGATGATGAATGAGTGTAGATTGATGGCAGATATCAGGCCAATGCTTATTGACACCCCCGTATCACTTCATCTCCTGCCTTTGTGTTTCTCTTCCTCCTCCTTCTTTTCTTCCCGAAGCACAGCAATCCATTACGCTTCAGATTAGTCGAACTTAAGAAGTCGCATGTCTCTGCATGATCTATTGTAATGAAATATACTCTGCAGGAGATTGCTCAAGGGCTCTTTCCAAGGGTATTGTTTTTTGGAGGTATTGATCATGTTGTTGGTTGATGAGTTATGGAAGAGCATGAGTCTCTACTCATTCTTGGCCGGATGTACACAATGATTTCATCTACTTTGATGTCGTGTAGCAGAAGTAGCTGTGTCATTTTCTTTTCTTATTATGGTACAAGTACCCTCCAAGCCGTGTCCCTTCAGGGGTTAGCCAGTGTGAGAGGAGGAAGATGATATATCATCTTCCACCAATCAGGTTGTACAAATCCTCAGAGCCAAATCCCTCTCTGTTTGAGACCTCCATCTCTCCTCTACTGGTTGAACAGAAGTCATCAAACGGGCAAAGCTCTTGCAGGCTCCGTTCTCCTCATCAAAAGTGTAGTCCAGCTCTTGGATGTGTTTCTTTTGTCTGGTTAACCCGATCCTTAACAGATTTAGAAAAGCTTGATTTTTGACTCTTGCTGACTTTCACATTTTCATGGCAGGCTGTTCAAAATAGGAATAGTTGTTCCAGATGAACAGGTGAGGGGAGACGCTTCGCTCCACGGACGCTCGGTTACTCTTTGGCTGAGAGGCGTCCCCCTTGTTTTCCTCATCCAGCTGATTATGAATTTCAGCCCGGAACCATCAGATCATTAGCTCGCCTGAACAATCTTGAGGTTAACACTTTTCCACTGGCTGACACAAACCATTTCCACACAATTTAATTCTAGAACTTCTTCCCCGTCCCTTACCACATTATCTCTCGGACTCTTCTTCTACTTTTTCCTTCATCTCTCTGCGGTCAGCCATTAACTCACGGTGCTCCTCTCCTTCCGCTCCTTCTCGTATGCTTTACTGAATTTACTCGACTCAGAAACAGCCTGTTATTCCCTCATGACCTGGCAGAAAGGCGTGCTAGGCCATAGCCAGACGGCTCTTAATTATTTATTTAGGGGCTGTGATGCTGAGTTAAATTCCACTCTCTCACTTAGTGCACGCAGAAACGAGAGGAAAGTGGACGAGAGACATTGAATTAAGCTTCGATCAAGAAGCCAGTTTGTGGGTGGGCCTCAAAGGGATCCTAACCCCTTCCTCTCTGCCCACGATGGGTTTTAAAACTAGTGACAAAATGTTTCCATGACGCTGTTTGGACAATTCCCCCCTGCGTTCACCCAATCAATGAAATGAAACGTCATAGGAATGTAGTTAAATTTACCTGATTTCATGGGCACAGAGCCAAAGAGGTGGAACATTCACAGTGATTGGGCTCAATTAGTAAACACGGTATCAGCCTAAAGAATGAACACATACATCATGCTATGTATGCAATTTGTACAAATGCAAATAGTTTAATTATCTTAAATGAATGCCGTGGACTATTTTCTTTTTTTTATACAATATTTAGTTGTTTGTTGGTTTACAAAGAGACATGATGCTAAGAAGATGTTATCTATGTATTTTAAAGTAAATATGCGATGAGGTAAGAAGTAGAACAATTGCTCAACTTTAAAGGCGGCTAGATTACCCGTCACATTGCAACAGGCAGCCAATGAGAATAGAGTTGCCTCGACAACCTTGGATTTTCTGTGAGCCTTGTGTCTGACCAAAGTTATATTATGGTTGGTAATGCTGCTAAATTCAAAAGTTCTCTTACCTTCTTGTTTTCATCACCGGGGGCAAAGTCATGAAGGTATTTCACATTTATGATTGAACAGAACAAGGATGTTGATTGGAGAATAATCAGCTCTCTGAATACCACGAGAAGGCCCTTCTCAGCCGAGCTGTGCTGTTTAGCCTGAGGTCAGTTGTAAATAATGTATTTACCTCAGCTCAGCAATGCTTGTGTGTTCACACATGTGGCTCTTTATATGCAGCAGAAAGCCTTCCCAGTCATTAACCCCAATAATGGGACTTTAGAACCTTTCCTCCGAGGTTAATGACCTCATATAGCTCGGTTCATGGTGCTAATTGACTCTAAGTTACTGGATAGAGTGGTGCAGGTAAATAGAGAGAGTTTTCAGTGTCTTGGTGTTGCTGAAAGAGTTTACACCCAAATCAAGGGAGCAGTTTTGTTTCCAGCAGCCAGACCAATCCGCCTCCTGGGAAGTGGGACTGACAGCTTAGGTGAGAACAGGGAGATGCAACTGTTGGTCTAAACAACAAGTGTGACTCCTAAAGAAGTGAGCCTAGATGCTGCAATAGCTTTTCCATTGGCGGATCACGTTGGGAAGCTGAAGGGTTGTGGGATTAGTCGAAAAGATCCTCCAGGAAAAAAGTGCAAACTTCTGTCCGATCAGCAGAAATGACTGCAGATCAATGAGGACTGTGTGGGCTTTGAAGCTTGAGAGGAGTTGGCCAATCAGTGGGTAAATGTTTTTCCAAGAGGCGAAGAAAACAAGCACTCTTAGGCATCGCTTTAGTGTTTTCACAAAACAGTGTCGAACAACACTCAAACTTTCCCTCTGGCTCCCTCCTTGGCCTTCTGTCTCTCCCTCCAGCTTTGTGTCAATGGTCAGACAAAAATATTCTGCTTTGGTCAGTTGTTTTTATTGTTTTTCTACGAAGATTTTGTGTGTGTTTCATAGCTCTGATCTTTTTTCTTCTTCTTTAGATTAAGATGAATGGGTGTCATCGGTTTAATTTAACAAAAGCATTTTGAAAGTTGTTTTTATAAATTTATCAATAAATCAACATCTACCCCGCATAGCTAAAGGATCAGTGCACACAATAAAAAAAAACATGTCTGACAGAAAAACATATTTGAGGTCAGTTAAAGCGATCTAGTACACACTCCTTCATCTTTTCCCCCTTTAAAAGAAACACTTTAGTTTTTAGTACACTGCCCCCTCCAACTATTTCCCTCTCCATTACTTTTGATTTCCTCTTCCTCTCTTGGCTGTGTGCTGTTTTGGTTATCAAATGTTTCCCTCAAACGCCTTTCTTCTTCTCTCCATCACAAGAGCTGTGAAGTTGTCCCTCTCGTGCACGCCAGGGCGGAGCACCTCCGACCACTGACTTCATATGATCTTCCATCAATAGGCCCATATTTGTTATGCATTCACACAGGGTCATGTGGGGTATGAGGGACTCACTTTCATCCTTACCCCTTGGACACTTCTTCTCTAAGTCCATGGTCTCCCAATGAAATATGAATAAAAAGCAGTGCTCGAGGCTTTTGCTTGCCTTGAAAGGAGCTTTCACTCAATTTAAAGTCTCAAGAGGTGAGGAGTTGCTACCCTGCATCGCAGTGTTCGGATATATTATTAGGGCTAGATAAATCATGGATCGTCAGGTCAAGCAACAAACAAGAACATTATTGTTGTTGATACAGGCATTTTCCAGAGTGTGTGCTTACGTTCTGTGGAAGCTAGTCTGGTTTCGTCGCGAGGTTCTTCAGGGTGTGAAGAGGCTCTCCATGACCGTTGTAACTTTTAGTTTAGCCTAACTTGATTCATACTGTAAGTAATACTTTAGTTGCTATGTTTAGATATTGATTAAATAAATAATTTTGAAACTTATCTGGGTTTTTTTTAATTCATGGGCATCCTTGTGGCAAATCTGCATGAGCTGTATATAAATTGGCTGTTTACAAAGTTAATCAGTAAATAATGTATAGTGATTATGTATTTTCTAAATATTTCCAATTTTGAAATCACTGATTGTCATTAAAATGATCTTTGCTGTTATTTGCATGTCATGTTTTTTTATTTTTGTATCACAAACACTTTTAATTCATCGCCACGTCTCTCGTTATGTACACATTTGGACATTTGCAAATTGTGGGTAGCATTTATTTGAATACCCTTCATTTGCAATGTTCTTATTAGAATATAATTCTTTGCGGCAGTGGCCTGATGACAGTCCCATCTTGCCAGATGGCTAATGGAAGATTACCTGGATGTTGGGCTGTTTTTCTTGCCGTCTAACAACGAAATATTACAACCCATCCGTTTCCCGCGTGCCCGTGTGTGCAGGAGCAGAGCCCCAGCAACGCCACATCCCTGGCTATGATGCAGGAGCCGCAGGAGGTGGTGGAGGAGACGGTCACCATAGAGGAGGACCCTGGCACCCCCAGCTCCCACGTCTCCGTGGTCACCTCTGATGACGGCACCACGCGGCGCACAGAAACCAAGGTGAGACACAAAGGTGCACTCCACTGTGCTGCAGTTTATATATGTGTGGGGGGGGGGGGGGGGCTGATCCTGTATCTAAATGATCCAAAAACTCTAAAGAAAGTACATTTTTTATTATTATTAGGGTGATAATTGACCACATATTTTTGTATGGTAAATCATGTTAGATGCTGTGAAAAAAGCATGAATCAAAGTCAATTCTAAGTCAAAATATAGACGTAGAATGTTATCAGTGACCAGCATAATAAACGGATGATTCTGCTGCACAGAGCTGATAATCAGCCCGGCAGCTCCTATCACACCTGAGCAGGACACCTCAGAGCAGCTGCATTGTTGTGGCACGAGACCCCCCATCCCCTCCTCCAAAGTCCCTTTGATCCACTTCAGTATTGCTTCAAATCATGGTAATGGTTTTCCGCTTCCAAGCAGCCCAGTACCGTCGCTCCTCTCCCAGACTTCCACCCTGAAGAACTCTAAATCCCATAATCCTACAGCCCCAAGTGGTTTCATCTCCCTCTCAGCGCTTCAATTATTTGATTATTGTGTTTCTATGAGCCAACTCCTCTGGTGTTCTCCAAGTTGTGTGCTTCTTAAAAGCTTGTTTGTTGATTCGTCCTCTGCTGTGTTCTGTTATTTCTTTTTGTAAGGATGTCACATCTAACGTAAAGGTGAGTGGACTTTTATACCTGTCTGGCTTTTCCTACCACGCCACCATTTTTACGTGTGCCCGTACAGGCTACAGCAGCAGTATGCAACACAGTCTGCTTCATCACAAGCCAAATAACTCTCCAGTCTATAGTCTACAATAATTCTCAGTTCCCTGCTTCTTGCTTCCACCATTTGGGATGGGAAGCATTCTCTTTTTTTGGGTATTTCTTTTGCATGCTCTTCTGTCTTTCTCTCTCCTTATTTCTCTCATTTAAAGTCCGTCTGGCAGCATCCCCAAAATGTAATCTGAGCCCGAAATCTCCAAACTTTACATTTTTGATATTTTGGGTTGTTGACAGCATTTTTTATTTATTTATGGAGTAATATAAATGGAGATTCAAAACCCTCTGTAAAAACCTTTGACGCCAACGTATGATCAAAATGAAACAAACATATGAAACTTCCATGATGAAGTGTTCATAGATCTGTTCTGTAAATGCATGGAAAGGAGCATATTATTCCTCATTCGCAAGGGAATTTTCATGGCGATATTTGATAGTTTGATGTCTCTGCCTAATTAGTAACTATAATCCTGATAACACGCTTTGAATCCCTGTGTGAGGAATTAGAATTTAAATTACTTTTTAGTTTTTTCCCCAGATGTAGCCTTTTGATATTTTAGAGTTTTGAATGATATGATTGAGCATTTTCTTGTACATTGACTCCCAAAAGTAATTTGCCAGCACTTTGAAATCCCCAGTCCTGAAAAGATCATTTAAAGTGGCATCAGTTATCTGCAATTGTTCGCACTAGAATGTCCTCCCTGTGGTGTCAGGTTGGGTTTATGAAGAAGTTCAAGTGTGTGCATGTTCATTGTGTTTTGGGATACAGTCTGCATTTCAATTCAACCCTCTCGTGCTCCCACCAGAATCCACGCCAGATTTCCATTTGAAAAAAAACCCTCGTGGGGTTTAATATCTCTACCTTTTTGAGACATACCATTTAAAATGAAGCTTCTATTGCAACATTTTGCATGGGACTTGGTTGTAAACGTAGTCAACTGCTGCTGCTGTGAGCTTCCAGTGACATGGAGAGCGCTGTGTTAAGCTCCTCCTCTGGGGATTGTGAAACTGTAATTAAAAAGCCTGGTCTAATCCCTCATCAGGGAGGGCCCAGTGCCCTCCAGCCTGTTTACTGCGAGGGGATTGGCCACACACACTCACACCCATATTATTTTATGCATTCACACGCAGACCTTCATACGCGATAACACACACGAGCATGTGTCGTAAAACATCACACTAATCAAGGGCTTTGCTGCTGAGGAAGGGACGAGGAAGGACGCTCCTTTTAAAGAGGCCGCCATCCTGTCGGGAGGAAAGGGATCGGGCGCTCTCTGGGAGTCACTTTGAGGAGAAAAGCAGATTCATGTTCAGGATGAACTTCTGGAAGCCAACGTCTCAGTGGAGGCAAATGGATCCGGACCCAGCCGAGAGTTTACCCAAAGATACCGCCCCTCGTCTTCCTCTCTTTCCTTCCGTGCTGTTGTCCTCTCTGCATTCCCGCTCTCTCGCTGTATTGACGTGCGTATCTGTTCTTTTGCACCATCGTGCCATAGCGTCTAACACATCCCTTTCCCTTGATGGTTATCCCCCGTCTCACTGCTGGAAGATGAAACACGGAAGCTTCTCCCATCTTCCTGATTTGCAGGCGAAAAAGTTTTTCCTGTGGTGAAACTGTGTCTAGCTGTTTTAGTGTCAGTAATATTACGAGTGAGAACACAGAGAAAGATAGAGAAAATGGGTTCCTAAGATAGAGCTACTTTATTTAAGTATTTGTCGGCAAAAAGAGGATGGGAATCAAGTTAACACCAGGTTTTTTATATACAATTGGAGAACAACCATACACAGCCTTAAAATAACAGATCAACCACTGGTTCTATTTGCTTTTTCAATCAAAGTGAACTGGCCAAGTCCCTGAATGAGTCTGAGCTCAATATAATCCGCGTCGGTCCTCCATTCCCAGCATGCCGTGCTCTAATGCTGTACTCTAAATGGAACACCAGTCACGTTGGACCAATACATTCCTCCTTTCCTCTGGATATGAGCTAATGAGACTTGAGACGGACCACAAAAACAAATATAATCACTTTCACTTCTCTGTTCACACTGGGGAGTCGACCTTGAGGAGGTAGGAGTCCGTTTATCAGCTGTTGTGAAAAATGAGGTGCCCCTGTTGAATAGAACACTCAGAACATACACCTTCAAAGCCTGTGGCAGTGAAGGATGCTGAACCGTGTGTGATGTTTGCTGATTTCTCCCCATCCTCGCCTCCCTGCTCCTTTTAACATCTTTTTTTTTTTAAAGGCCCACATTTAGTCACGATCGGCCTTCTAGCAAGATAAACAAATTATATCTACTTCCGTCAACTTTAGATTGGCTGAAAATGAAGACATGGGCATCTTACACATCTGAGTGACCGCCACATCCTCCGCCTGCAGTATCCCCCGGGACACCATGTCAATTTAAACTCTCATTAAAGTGAAGGCAAAGGTTGTGAAACCTCTTACGGAGCTGTAAAGTGGACAGGTCGACGCCGGCTGTCTTTCCCTCCATTTTTAACAGCTTGGTAAACGGTTATGTCTTGTGGCTAACGTCGCGTGGTTGTTTCAAACACCTTCCAGTCGGACATTGCCTTTCCACATACAAATGTAGTATTTCTACATGCTCACAAATATTCACACTCTCCACCATTTTAGCAAGTCTCTTTTCGCCATGTTTACCCCGCTCCAGCATAATTCAGATGCCCCTTTTGAAAAGCAGGTTCCTCACTTCCCCTCTAACGCCTTGTGAACTTGAGCATACATCAAAGAGTGTAAGAAAAATGTGTGATGGGTCCATTTGCAGCACTTGCAAATCGCCTAAAAAGCTGTGTTGGTACGAGGCTGCCGGGCACGTCAAGGCCGGGAAGCGTTGGCGTTCACTGTGCTCTCAGCTCTGACAGAATAGGGAACAAAATACGTTGATAAATAAAGTGTTATCAAATCATCAGACAGGAAGGAAAGCATTCTGACATTGCTCTCTGACTAGAAGGAACATCAATAAAGCTTACCAAAACAATTCACAAAGTTATTTCATAAATTATGCATAATTAGGCCTACGTAAGCGCTTCCAGCATATGACATTCATCCCCTTGTGGCCCAGAGTTATCATCAGGACCCACGCTATGAACACCAGAACAGCCAGTATGGGTTCTTCACTGGATGAACAGGATGAAAGCGAGCTCATTATTCCAAGGTCATACATGTGGAGCTAATGTGAATCAAGCAAATGAGCTCTTTATTTCTAACTAGCACAAAGCCAAGGCATCATGGCATCAGAAACCAACGTAAATGACTCAGTCATTACTCTGAACATGGAAATAAAGTTTGGCGTTCCTAAAATAGTCTTTGTTATGTTGCTCACAATTGGGGTGTCGGCCACCGAAGAGTTCTACTTGTTCCAAGTGAGTTAATGAGGACGTTGTGTTGAACAACAGAGATGCTGTTGTGAGGGTTAATGCTCCATTGGGGGTTCTTGATATTGTTACAAGCCTTTCCTCGCTCCTGATTACAATCTAAATTATACCATTCATAAGAAAATAAAGAAAGCATCTTACAATTAAGAGTTCTGGTGTCGAAAATTAAAGCCATCGGATTTTCTTTTCTTCTCAATTTCCCCGATAAAACCTGTCCAGCGGTCTCCGCTCAGCAGGTGGGGACGAACCTCGCCGCGACACCTTGTCGGGCACGAATCGCATCAGACCCGCGTCCCCGCGGATGACGATTAATTTTCATCAACCTCATTAATTTTGAAGATGAATTTATAGCCGTGGACAAAATAGCCAATTAATCGTGCACAGCAGAATTCACTGGGCAGCAAATTGGGTTCTGTATGTGCGGAGAGCCCAGGGAGTCGCTGTGTGGAAGTCTCTGCTGTCTCCGAGGCAGAGGCGGGAAGCTGCATCGGATGAAGTGAGCATAGATGCATGCAGGTCTGGTTGTCACAGTGGGCTGCTCCCCTGCTCCCTTGGGGACACAAAGGATTCAAGGTCCAGTAGAACTGTAGCACTTCCAGATGGCTTTGTTACGGCACGATCCAGGAGACTCGCTGTACTCAGACAGCGACTGTTGAAGTACAATATTTCGGGTTTATATATCATGTTTAATGTGGACGGATTCTTCTTCAATTCATAATACAAGGCAACTCACATTGATGACACATTTTTTTAATTGATGAACAAAAAATGATTCAGCATTTACAAAAACTTAAATACTTTAGCTATCACAAACCCATAGACAGAATTCTATGACATTTTAATGCATTTTAGGTTTTTTTTCTATCTCTGGGGAGTTTTTCCTGATCGGATGTGAGGTCCTGGGACAGGGATGCCGTATGTGTACAGATTGTAAAGCCCTTTGAGGCAAATTTGTATTTTGTGATAATGGGCTATACAAAATAAACTGAATTGAATACAAATTGCAGTCGTTAACATCAATTCCAAATTAAACCCACGTTGACTTTTCCTCTGCATTACATTTGACATGCATGTTTTAATGTGGACGACAAGAATCACAGTTTGCATTCATACTTCTGTTTATCCAGTTTATTGGTTCGCGTGACATTTCTAACACGCGTCCGAATCGAACAGCTGTCAAGGCCAGTCTTTGTTTCGTGGAGAGCGTGGGTTTGCTGCATGTGTGCAGCCGGAAGTGCACAACTTCCTGCCATGCAGAGGCCACACTGTCTGACCAGTGCACCTGTTCCCCTCTGTAGGTGACCAAGATGGTGAAGACGGTGACCACGCGGACGGTGCGCCAGGTGCCCCTGGGGCCCGATGGCCTGCCCCTTCCCGAAGGCTCGTCCCCGCTGGGCAGCTACACCGACTCCATCGACCGACGCTACATGAAGAACGGAGGCGACCGCTTCATCACCCCTCACGCCACCTCCACCCTGACGCGCTCCTACAACAACTCTTACAACGACTCGTATGGAGAGACGCCCGAGAGCCAGTACGTCCGCCACTACGGCCTGCACGACGGCTACGCCGATTTGACGGACAACTACGGCAGCCTATCGCGCGGCGTCAACTTGCGGCCGCCGCGCTACCCCTACCTGCCCAACAGCTACCGGCCGGAGAACAGCTACACGCTGCCCGTTCGCAAGGATGACTACGGCCACGTGGCCCAGCCCCAGGTGCCGATGGGGAGCAGCACTGTGGATGTGAACCGCTCGCAGCCCGAGCGCTTCCAGGCCGAGCCATACGGCCTGGAGGATGATCGCCGCAGCTTGGGCCCTGAAGAGGAGGAGCCATATGAGCTGGAGCCCGACTATTCCACCGCCAACCGCCGCACCCTGCAGGGGGCCAACCGGGGTCGCACCCACCGGGAACCTCTTCGTGATATGCCCCGAGTCAGGTGAGGATGAATCTTACCAGAGCAAAGGTTTGCTTTTCAGCAGGAACACATGGGTCTGCTATTCTACCTCGGAGAAAAGATATTACAGAGATTAATCTGCATAAAAGTCATTTTTACACACCAGTACCTGCTGCTTATAAGAACTGATCAGATCGTGTCGCAGGACTCAGCCAACTGACAGGAGATAATGGTTTTGGGAAGATGTGCAAGTTCATACCGTGAACATGTTATTCTTTCTGCGATGGACAGTGAGTTCTTGTGCACAGGCGCAGGCTTTGCCTCGATATGAGAGCAGATCGTCCTGTTAAGATGAGAGAGAATATAAAATACTTGACTCGCTCTCGACATGAAAAACACGACACTGAGCGCAAGTAAACAGATCTCTCTTCTCCTCGAGTAAGGAAGCGAGGAAAGTCTTTTCCTGCAAAAGTATAGTAAACAAGTGTTTGTGTCGGAGGGAAAGAGGCAATGATTTGAGACGTGAGGAGGATAGAGCCTAAGGAGGCCGAGTGGGAGGCTTTTGTCAGTCGTCTCTCAAAGCCTGTGTTGTGCCACCTTTGTTGAGGTGAGTATAACCCCTGGCTCCAGCCGACAGCTTCTTACAATAAGATCCCCAAATGGACTCTTGTTTCCTAATAGTGTCCAATCATTTCATTGCTGCCCAAAGGGAGGCCTCGGAAAGAGATGTCCACCCTCGGGTAAATTGAAGCAGGGATTTGAAGTTGAGCTGTTGATGAAAGCAGAAGGATGTTTTTAAAGGTGCGCAATCCGAGATTGGGAGCATCTCGATTCTCTCTCAATGGCTCAACATGTCGACGGCGAGCCAGCAGTGTTTACCTGGGGGGGAAGTGGAGGGCGCTGTTGCTCGGGAAGACGTTGATCGGCTGTAGCTGCTGTTGGAGCACGACAGGCAGTCGTGAGCTTCCAGGTGGGGCACGCTCACATGCACACGCATACAATGCAAGAAGCTTGGATGACACACGCAGAGGGAGAGCAACTTCACTCTCTTCTCAGATAGAAATGACTCCACCATATATGTCATCGATATTCACGGTCAGAACGTTAAATGCAGCTCCTTGAAGCACTCGGCACATTTCTGTCAATCTCGGAGCAAAATGTTTGTGTCTGAAGCCAAATGTAAAGGAATAGAACAGAGGAGGTCTAGAGGCAAGCAAGACTGTGTGTGTGTGTGTCAGTGTGTGTATGTGTGTGTGCATGCTTGAGGTCACGGTCAAAGGTTACAGTCTATCTGAATCTGCCGGCTTCAGTACAGCGCACAGGTTTTGCTTGTTGGGCTATCTTAATAAAGGTTATGTACACAGTCATGCGTTTACAGTAATCTGGGTTTAAACGCACCTAGATTGATGTGCATGGGGAGAAAAGCAGATGCTTATTCTGATTCCGTCTTTACAGATTTGTACTTGGCTCTGACACACACACACACTAACGCTCAATAAAAATCCACATTCTCAGAAAATGATTCACTACCCCATCCGCCTAGTGAGAGGCGCTTGCTGTGACATGCAATTTGTAGCCTGCCTTACATGTGTCACAACATTGCCCAAACAGCCACATAAACCCCTTCAGATACACAAACACACACACACACACATGCACACACACACACACACACTGACAGCCGCTAACATGAATGCATAAACACAAACACAGATCTGAAGCCACTCTTGACTGGCTGCTCAGCTGCCTTTCTAATTGCAACAGGAAATAAATCCCAAATATTTCCAACTATCTTCTCTCCTCCTGCACTCAAATCAGTTGGCATCAAAACATCTGCTTAATGTAAGAATTATTTTTCCACTGACCACTCGCAGAGTTCCCGGGCTCTCCTGTGCACTCACACTGCGATGACTCGACTTCCAAGAAGAGAGCGGCGACTCCAAACTGCTGTAATGAATCTGGGAATTAAATCGGTTTAATTAAAGTTCATCATTGTATTGCAAGCCCTCAAGTATTCTCCGACATCGAATGGAGACGGTTAGTGCCGAAACGGCTTCCTGCATCGGCGGCAAACACTTTGTCACTTCATCACGTCTCAGGAATGAAATGTATCATTTTGTGATGGCGTTTGTTTTAGATGTGTCAGCATGCCTCATTCTTGGATTTTAGTGTCAACATAGCTACTGTAAACTAATGTTTGTCTCTAATGCAGAGGCCTCCATACAAGTCACCAGGAGTCACTGCATATTTTCATCACTACGAAAATTAAGTGACACGTTTTTGGAAAGTGATACTCTGGGCTTTCCACCAAATCCAAATGAGAATATATTTTGGCCACAATTTCTGAATATACAGTATGTACTGATGTCAGTGTCTCTCAATGTCACTTTGTCATCTTGCTGTACAGTTCTACATGCTGCAGAGCCTGATATGATATTAATATACAGCAGTTATTATGCATCTTAGATTGTTACTTTCTTGCTGTCTGTAATACGGTATAGTGCAAATAATTGGAACACATAGCGTTATTACATCAGAGCTACGACTCCCCCTCCCGTCCCTCCCACTGTTTGAACGTGAGTGCAATTTACTCCCTTTTCACCAATCCCAACCCATCCTCTTTGTGTGTATATGTGTGTCTCTGTGTGGGTGTGGGTGTGTGTGTGTGTGTGTGTTTGTTTTCTCATGCCGGCATGATTAATAGCTGTATTTGAACTCTGCCAGACTACAGGGGCGTCTTTAGGCTAATCTCTAATGGGTTATCTCTCCTTGGGTGACCTGCTCTGCTGCACCTGCCCACCTGCATTCAGGGGTCACTACCCCCCCTCCCCCCCCCCCCACACACACATCAGTATTCACATTTTCTCATCCCTTAATTGCAAGAGGGTGAGTCTCATTCTGTTCCAGTGGTGTCTCGTGGAAGTGATCTGAATTCGCTTTTCATACCTAATCCCATCAAGAGACTTTCACTGGGAGCCAAGTCGTGCGTTTTACATAACGCGGTTGTCTTAACTGTTTTTAATGTGTTGTATGGCGACCTTGAGTGCCTTGAAAGGCGCCTTATAAAATCAATGTATTATTATTATTATAAACACATCCCCTCTGTCATGTTTGACGTGTCTCCGAAGCATCCCCTAAAATCACAAAATTATAGAAGAAACTAATTGAATGAAAACAAACTGGCGGCAGTGGATAATGCCGTTGACAGGGCCCGAGAAATTAGAAAGTGGCACCTGAACTCTCAAGCTTTGCTTTTTATATTCTCTCTTCCTTCTTATGTGTACTTCTTGTGCATCATTAAAAATCAATTATTGACAATAATTCAAAATGAGCATTATGCTTGTCAGAAGCGGTCAGTCATAAACGCCACAGAACATTAATGTGTACATATGAGATGCACACATCTTCTTGCGAGTGTATAATCCTTCTCAGTTGGCCTCCTTTCATGAGCCTGCACGGCCGTGATGGAAGGATAATTGACAGAAGATGAAGGGACGGAAGAATAGCTCGGATGTGACAAAGTCCGGATGAATAAAACGAGCATCTCTGTATCTTCTCTTCTACTTGTTGTGTGTTTGAGCAAAACAAGCGCACACAGACCGTGTTTACATGCATTCGAATAACTGGCTTAGTCAGACTGAAATCAAATTATCCGTTTCATGTAAACACCTTTGTTCGACTATGTGCGGTCCGACTACGATCCGATTAACACCCCTGGATAATTCGATCCGATCCGGTTGATAATTCGACTCTCGCGGCATGTAAGGGTGAATTGGATTAGGAACTGGACTTTGCGTCTTTGCGCATGCTTGAGATCCCGCCGCCCTCCTCCCTCCCATGTCGTGACCCGGAAGTCGAAAGAGATGATAAGTTGTCACTGCCGGGAGCCTGGCCGGCAGAAAACAAACAACGCTATGGAGAACACAAGAGCCACCACACATTTCTGGACCGAAGAGCAGACAGAATTTATGCTTAATGTATTGAAGAAGTTGAACATACTAAAGTTCATGGTTCTTTCTCGAAATGTTGATGTTGTTGTTGTTGGTAGTGGTGAAGAGGTCAAGCGGAAATGGCTGTATCACCACGAGCTGTAATGAAAATAGCGCCGCCTATCGTATCGGATATGACATGCTTTCGGCCAATGATTCGAATTACTCACTGCCATGTATATTGGGATAACAGCAGATGACCCAAAAGATAGCATCGTCCGACTTAAGCAAGATTCGAATTATACCATCATGTAAACGCACTGACAGATGCACAGAAATAGCCCGGGCATTTAGCAGCTGGGTGAGCAAGAGGAGAGTGATCTGCTGTAATCGCGCTCGGAGCATCACGTCTGGCGAACGAAGAGCCCTTTCACATCCTGTGAATACGTGAATACACCCCTCTGTACACACAATGGCGTCAATTTAAATGCAAATCCTGACATTCCCATCACTCAGCCGCACGACAGAATGCTTTACCAAAAAGCTCCCGCGGCATCGGTCCAGATCTTAATGAGCCACGATCTGCACAACTGTACATCACATCTGTGTGTCGAAGTGCGTCCGTGAGAGAAAGTGAGCGGGGGACAGAGTGCGACAGATAATGAGAGAGACGGTCGAAGAGAGAGAGAGCAATATTGTGCAGGAGAGAGGCGGCGGTTATGTATTCATCTCTAAGCGAAGGAGATGATGCTGAGATTGTGTACTGCCCTTTCTTTACGAGGGTTATTCCTGCCGCCTCGCCTCGTCAGCTGTCGAGAGCTGGTGGACGGCCTGCGAGTGTGGTAGTGTGTGTTTGTATCTCGTGTGCACAAGGTAGTATTTAGGAACCACCAGCACGTGCAAACATACTCGCGGATGTCCATATTTTTTCCATGGAGACCGTCATGCGGATCAGTGTTGTCGCCAAACCTCAGAGTCCAAATGATGTGCTGTGATGAGGCTTGTTTGACCCTCCCTTCATACGGTGGTTACATACTGCCTGTGTATGTCACGGCGCTATTAGAGTGGACCCAAATGCACGACTCAGACAGGAGTAACAAAGAATACTGTCTTTGGTTGGAAACAGGCTGGGTCAAAACCGGGAGATCATTCGAAGAAGCAAACAAGTCCAAAAAGGAGCAGGGCAGAGAATCAGAGGGCAGGGCAGGCAGGGTCAGAACAGGCAGGTCAGGAATATACTCTCATAACACTGGAGAACTTGGCACGAAAACACAAGACAATCTGGCAGAGGACAAGTGGAAGTGAGGCTAAAAATAGTGAGGGACTAGAGGGATGGGCTGCAGGTGAGAAGGGCGTGAGGACCAGGTGAAGGTAATGAGGGACTAACGAGGGAGTGATCAGGCAGGGTGAGGGGAGTTGGATTGACGAGATGGTGTGACAGGATGAAAACAACTATTACAAAAAGGAAGGAGTGGAGCTAAACTGTTACAGTGTAGAGGTTTGTGGCTCTCCAGCATGTTCCACAAAGCTGGAAAAACTACTTTCAGAAGTCGAATGATACACCAGATCCAATCTAGCTTAAGTACATGTTTTCGTCACGAGGAACACCTGCGTGTAGAGACATGAGACCCCCCCGGAGTCACAGCTGTTCTTGACATGTGCACTTCGTATTGATTTCCCTGGCAGTAAAATGTACAAAGTCGTGCCATTAAAGCTAATATGTTTCTGCAAGGTTTGTGTCAAAGAATACTCAAAAGAGGAATACACCAGGGCTGAGGAAAGCACCTCACCCCCACCCCCACACCCCAGAGTGCCGAAAAGAACTGTGATGGGGGTGATAAAGGCTGTGCATAAGTACACCACCCTTATTTAATTCCTCTCCCCGTTTCATAACTTCTTATACCAAATATTCCACCATGCTTTTTACAACTCAGTGGTACAAACACATTTCTGTTGATCAAGTTTCAGAAATATTCTTTGCAACTGTTCGGCCCGTGTAAAATGTGACTCTCCTGACTCCATCCTCGGGGGTTGGCCATGAAAGTGAAAAATCGTTGCTATGATTATAGAGTCTGAACTAAAATAAGTTGCCTGCAAGTAGAAACAAATTGTCTGCCATTGGAAATGAGCGGTAATTCTTTCGCCAATTTCTCCGCCAATTTCGCGACGGAGTTTTGATGAAGATGCCGTTAGAGTAAAGCACACAAGAGAAGAGGTTGTGTATCATAGACTCAGAGTTTTTGGAAAAAGAGATTTATTGAAACTATATAGGAACCCACAAAAAGCTCTTTCCTTCTCCTTCCCCCAGAGAACTGCACTTATCACTCCTGATGACAACGAGGCTGATGCTAGACCCAGAGAGATGGTCATTGACATTTGAGCAACCGCATGCTAGTGTTGAGCTCTTTGATCCCAGGGTGCCCTGGGGTCCTCATCCCTGTGGGGACATCGCAGCTCTTTGCTGTGTTCCCTGTGGGAAGAGACATCAAACCTCTTTTCTACTCCATACGGTCGCTTCCTAAAAAAAAAAAAAAAAATCTTCACAAGACTTTCTTTCAAAGCTCTTACTTTGGTGTTGCCTTTGTCTTTGTTCCTTTGTGAACTGCCTGGATTTTCTTTGTGCAGTCTTTTCCTGTCTCTTAACCACTCCCTCCAAGACTTTAAGTTTGTTGATGTTTGACACGTTTGCTTCTGCCACCTGACAGTGAGGAATAATAAGCGGAAGGTTGCTTACCATATCGCTGCTATTGCAGGGAATTGCCAATAACGGATCCAAAGCACAGATCGCGATGTGTCCCCTTCACTCTCTTTACCCTCCATCGCCCACAACTTCTCACCTCTCACTCACCCTGTCCTCTGCTTTCCCTTTTCTCCTCATTCGTCTCCGACTCTCACCTCAGTTGGCTTCTCTCAAAGTCTTTTCCCCCGGCTGTCTAATTCCTCTCCCAGACAAATCCCGTCCATCTCCCTTGTGCTCACTGTCCTCTCCTCTCTCGTGTTCCAGAGGGTACCCAGAGGAAGCCATCGAGGCCGAGCTGATCGATGAGCGCCACCCCTACATCCATGGCATTTATTCAGCGCCGCTGGCCCAGCCGGAGAGGGGGAGCATGGCCAGTCTGGACCGCACGGGTGGCCGACGCTCACCGTCCATTGACAGCATCCGCAAGGACCCGCGCTGGCGTGACCCAGACCTCCCCGAGGTCATCGCTATGCTGGGTCACCCCATCGACCCGGTCAAGTCCAACGCCGCCGCCTACCTGCAGCACCTGTGCTACGAAAATGACAAGATTAAGAAGGATGTGCGTCAGCTGAAGGGGATTCCTGTTCTGGTGGGGCTTCTGGACCACCCCAAATCAGAAGTCCACCGCAAGGCTTGCGGTGCCTTGCGCAACATCTCCTACGGCAAGGACAATGACAACAAGGTGGCCATCAAGATCTGCGACGGCATCCCGGCCCTCGTCCGCCTGCTGAGGAAGACCAACGACATGGAGGTTCGAGAGCTCATCACCGGTAAGAACAAACATTTCCATTATAAACTCTCAAAATAATGAGATACGGCTCATTCAAAATGACACAAAAACATAGTCCTTATTCAATTGTGAATCAATACAAACATGTTATAGAAGTACCTGGTCATCAGGCAGCAAAACCATCTATTTAAATGTATGATCAATTATGTTTTACGAAAAGTGAAGTGAAAAATAACCCAAGCAGATGGTCGTCTCCACTTTACTCCGGATCACCACGGTAACAAACTTTTTCTGAATGCAGCAGGAACAAAAGCACTTTTGGAAAAGACATTGTTCAGGAGAGTTGCACTGGAATGCATGGTTGGGCAATTGTTATTCTTTACTGTCTGGGAAGGATGTTGTGGGGATATTATCATATCATGTTTTAGTTTTACACATGACAATTAGGTGTCATTCAGATATTTATGTATGCCCATTTAGTTTGCCTCCATTTTCTATTTTTTTGTGTCAGTGTCTGAAAAATGTCTCGACCACATCACCCATATTGTTTGAAATAACGTGTCATGGATATGTTTGATTGCATTTCACAAGTCAGACATCATTTACAGATGCCTTGTCATAGGTAAGGATTATTATGTCATGCACAAACCGCCTGCTTTGCACTGGCTGCTGGCTGTCTCTGTCAGCCTAATTAGTCTCGACTCTCTTTCATTTAAAGTAAGGATAAAGTGCTGGTTTAAAGCCTTTTAAGTTGATATGATAGTACCTTCGTATGCCAGTCCTCTCCAATCATTTTCTGGATACTGCAACTTTATATTCTGTCTGGGAATATACAGAGTTGGCTGCCAACCGCCCATACTCTGCATAATAATGCTTTGGTTGTACTATATTAAGGAGAATGTTTTTGTGTGTTTTCCACACATAATTCTTTCTCATCTCTTACTATTTATATTATATGATTAGTTTGTGCCCCGGCATCCCGTATGGAAATATACAATTCTCGCTGAATTAGCATTGGATTGCAAAACTACCCATACACTAATGAGGGGAGTTGACATTGCTGTAATTCAAAGCTGTAATTAGTCATTCTTTTAATTCTCGTGAGGACACATTTTGAGTAAATTGTCTTGGAGATGGCTCTTTTTACCACTTGTAACAAATGCTAATGAGCTAATTAGTCATCATGTTGTAGAGCAATTTCATTTCAATAAAGGATCACGAGGATCACCGTTATACAGAATATCGACACAACATTGTGATATTTGATTACTTTAAACGTAATACACTGTACTGTAAGCACAATAAGATCTAAAGTAGAAACAATGTCCTCCATAGAGAAGCAGATGAGCAGATTGATTAAGGAAAAGCCATCGGCTGCATTGTGAGAAGCTATTGATTCAAATGCCATGATGGGATTTATTCTCCTTGACCTGGTACATCTCAACGGGGGACTGTAGTGGTGTGTGTGTCTTTCCAAGGGCTCAACTAATCCCCAACATGATTGGTTTGACCCGACTGGCCGGTAAGCACGCTTTGCCATCGGAGAAGGGGCTTTTGTTTTCACACGTATGAAAAAGGAGAACTGCTCGAAAGTGAGATGCTTGATCTTTTTCGAATTAGCCGCCACATGAGAAACACAGTATACGTGCCAACCCAAGTCATAAAAAGGGAGTTACTTATGAGGTCATTTTACAGTTTAGAGAAGGGAAAGTTTTGGTAGCCATCAACCGTTTCTAGATATGAAAGGTCGGGGCCTTAAAGAGGGAATTCCATGACTGACAGCTGCAATCCAGAAGTATTGACAGTGATACCAGTCATTGAAAAATCACACTTGTTGAGCTGTAGTGTGCATGCATGCATACATGTGTGTGTGTGAAGCTTTCCTTTGCTGTGGCAGATGTCGCGCTGAGCGATGACTGTGCCGCAGCAGAAATGATTACCTTTACAGCGTCATGTTGCTCCCCATCGTAGCTAAAAATAACCCTGCACCACGAGGCTTTTTTTATTTGTTCTCCTCTTTCCCTTCCTCACTCATTATGCACCCTCCTTCGCGCAATCCATTTTTTTGGGGGTACTTCTTCATTCACTACATACACGCTCTCGGTTCAGGTTTCCATCGTCAGTGCTCTGGCCCCAGTAAAAACAGGCCAGTCACAATGCACGCTCAGCGTACAGCCTCAGCGCATGTGGCTAGAATTGGCCGTGTTTTTCTATAATGTATTATGGGTTTTAAATATAGGCCTCTTTTCTTAGTCTGTGTGTTTTAAGAGTTTTCAGTCGGAGCTTGTGCTATCCCTGTAAAGCCACAGAGACGCCTGTTTTCTGCGGGCAAACGGGTGACGTGGAAGGAACCACGGTTGTATTTTCCAACACACAAGACAGACAGGCCAGTCGTTCATATTTTTAGAGCTCTGTACCGTTCAGAGTAATTCTATTTTCCCTCTCGGTAGGCTCTGGGCTGTTTGTGCCCTCCAGCAATTCCCTCTCTGGAAATGTAGATTATTAAGTGGATTTGTCTCCAGTTTTTTTCTTGCATGAGATGTGTGAGTGTTGTAGACTGACACTCAGGCAGGTGCTTGCTGCTTTGTCATTTGGATGAAAAATGCATACGGAGCAATCTGGCAGGCCTCAAAACGACAGAGATGATGTCTAGACCCAGGCGTATATCTGTGCCAAGATTTTGCGGGCTGAGTTTAACATAATCTATACAGCACTATGGAGAGGATGTTTAGGTCTCAATAACCTAAATGTTATCCAAGTCCATTTTAGTTTTAACACCCAGGGTCTCAGAGGACTTAAACCATACGCATCAGATATTGAGAGATGGATCAACACTTGAATTAATTTGCCTGTTTTGATTCGACACCAAACAAAACGCATCGTATCAATCGTGCTCCACTTGCCTCACTCTCACCAGACCGTATGTGACAGTTTGGGCTCAGCTTACCGGCCTCAGCCCCTATCAACATTTACACGCTGTTGCATAGGATACACACATATACACATAATGAACATTATTATTTCATAGAACAACATAACTCAGGTCCCCCAATATGATCCACGACCCATCTGCTGTAAACATCATTGGTCTTTATATATATTTGTGTCGGTGTGTAAGTATGTATACATATTGCACAATTCACTGAGCCCTTCCCTTTAAAAACTTCTTCCTGGGGATCGACCTCAGCACCCTGCCTGATGGTCCCTCCCAAATACACATACATAGCTTATATTTCTCTTATTTTATTGGATGTTTACCGAAGGAGACAACAGTTACTGAGGCCTCCTCCTCAAAGAGGGTGATGGTTGGCATAAGGGCTGAGGAGGAGAAGGACAGGAGAGAGGAGGAGAAGGAGGAGAACAGTAATAGGCATTACTAAATTAATAGCCCTGCTAGAAGAGCAACATATCTGCCAGTGGTGACTGGAAAATTGAATTAGCCTCAGCTCCAGTCCTATTCCCAGTCCAGGTCCCGGTTGGTCCAGCCCTCACATCCCTCCCATGCTTTAGGGAGATGAATACAAAGAGAAACAGGAGGTAACACTTGGTTACAACTTGAATCTTTTGCTCCTCATCTTGTCACTTATGTTTTAAAATAAGTGTTGTTAAGGATATTTCAAGCTCTCACAAATCAGAGCTGTCTGTTTGTGAATGATTGAAGAGGCAGTTAACGGTATTCTACTTACCCTCAGGCTGGATTGGATTTAAGATGAAGGAAACAGGAGCATATCACAGGTTGATGGGAGAAGAGACTGTTGTTGTTACATACATATCGGGTTCTTCAAAAGCCTTTCCGAGCGCATTATCCCCTGAGGAATAGAAGCGTAGCGTGAGCAGTGTATACTCGCTTTCTGTGATCTCTTTGGGGATGGTTTAGTAGCTGAATGAGTTTTGTTTCCAAGAAAACATCACAATATATTTTACAACTTATTCCTCACATTCTGCTCTTTGAATGGATTCTTTCATGATCAACTCAACCAGACTGTTTACCCCGTTTAGAACTTTTCTCAGCAGATAAATAACATTAATAATCCAGAAAGGAATACAAAAAATGTACATCTTGAAAGCAGTTGGACTTAGTTATTAAAATCGTGGTAAAGTCATGGACTGTTATGTTATGGCCCTGCTGGGAAGCATGCCTTTATTGGATAACAAACTTGTGAGCAAAGTGATAAGAGAAGTTAAAATCATAATAACAAATCTATAGTAAGATCGGTAGTCCAATGAGCCGTTGTCATCACGAGACAGCGAGACGTCTCCAACCCACCTTCCTCTGACAAGCTGAGGACAGAAAATAGAGTAAACCTGATATAGAGTCCCGAACCTGAAACCGAGGCTGGATGGAGATCGTCACTTCCACAGCACTCAGTCATCTTAAATAGCGTTGTGTCTGTGGGCTGTATGCCTGTCGTCATTGATGGATCACAGCCACCCACAAAGACAGGCCTGAGCCTCCCCTCTGGCATATGTGATCAGTGTACAGCGGACTGAATTCACGGCGTGAAGCAATGTTTCAGCTGTAGTAGTGGAGGCGATTTGGCGCAGAGAAAGTTTGCATGGTTAGATGGTACTTTTTGCATCCTGGCTTAAGTATCTTACCTCAGGACTGAGGTGTTTATGATCTTTTTTTTAAATTGCTTTTTTGCTTGCGCACAAGATAATTCAAAGATGCACACAATTTTCAAGTTAAATGCAGAAATGCAGATATATGTATATGATTACGGTCTGTGTTTTATGATGACGTATAAACAACACTCAACATAGTTGTAAAATGAGAACGTTTGTGCCCCCTCTGCCATCTTGTAAACAGTCAAGTCAAAACTAAGCCAGACAGCTGCAGTGGGACTCCTCGGCTCTGATTGGTGGTTTTTCATGTTTTTGTATCTGTCTCTGTCTGTCTGACAATTTTAGCAAATATGACAAAAGTCACAAGTTAAGAACTGTGACGTTAATTAATGCACTGTTCCTAGGTACTAAGCATTTCCCATATTTCTTTCTGCGCTTCTTGTCTTCCGTAAGCTCTCCTTGCTCCCCGTGTGCTGACTGCATGCTGAATGTTGCTTGTCACAAGTAAAGCTAATGCTAATGGAGGTAATCGAGCTGTCAGCCTAGCAGGCAGGCGTGCTATCATACACACAACACAAGAGCACATTTGTTGTTATTGTGATTCATGCCTGGATCCTCATACTTCCTCCCATACGCTCTCATGCACGTGGTTACAATAAATGACGAAGTTTACCCTGTAAAAAAGAGAGCGGGGAAGATATTCTCCAGAGAAGGTGTGGGCGGTTAATTTCAGAGGACCATAAGTCAAATTAAACTTTAAAAGAGCAATTACCAGTTGAAATTACATATAATAAACTATATATATATATATATTATAAAAAATGGCAACAAATCTAGCAGTTT
This sequence comes from Pseudoliparis swirei, assembly GCF_029220125.1. Taxonomy (NCBI): domain Eukaryota; kingdom Metazoa; phylum Chordata; class Actinopteri; order Perciformes; family Liparidae; genus Pseudoliparis; species Pseudoliparis swirei. The sequence goes on from NC_079394.1 coordinate 9,475,614, forward strand.
TGATGGGATTCCCTTGCTCTTGTTGTTAACTTTTCCTGATTTGTAATTCATTGTGTTGGGTGCACAACAGAACGTTTAGTTGTTGCTTTGACTGCTGCAGTGCCAGAAATAACTTTAATGAGTGAAGCACATGGGTACCATCGTCAGTGCGCAATGTGACGTTTTCTGTGATACCTGATGTCTTTGTAAAAACTGTACGCAGGACCTCTGAAAAAAACGACAGAATGTGTATGTTTGTGATATTATTTCCTCCCAAAAGCACTCAAATGTGCATTCAGTGGAGGGAAGAAAATTAAGCGACAATAAACATGACCAACCATTGTGATCCAACAACTACACACAGACCAACGTATCCTCATTCATCAGGTATGATATCCCGGCTCAGACCTACACCTGGTTTGAACCGTGGGTAGGTCTGGGTAGATAGCACTATGCAATAAAGGCAGAACACAAACATGTAATACTGGTGTAATTTCTTCAATCAGAACTTCAATTATACTGATGGAAGAGCATCCATATGTTTAAATAACATCTCAGCTTGTATTTTTTCCAAGTTTAACGTACCATGAAAGTGGTTGGGGGACAGAGAAAAATCAATTTTAAATTTCTAGAGGTATGAAATTGACAGAAAACGCATGAAGCACAAGATCAAACTAGCCTTCATTCAACAATGCAATTACCTGAAGATTGTTTGTTTTGAGCATTGGGGACATTTTGCCCCGGAATTATTCTCTCGGGTGATGTTTACTCTCGTGTTGTTTTCCCAACAAGTGAATCAAGTGTATTTAGTTTGTAATTAAACTTATTACCTGTATATTAGCAACCAGGTACGAAATCCGTTATTCTAAAAAAAGAAAATATGCTTTGTTTGAGGGAGAATTTGGTATTATTGATGGGCATACAAGGCTTTGTCTGTTTAGGGATATATATATATAAGGAGTACGTCCTACTGGGAGGAGACCCCGGGGAAGACCCAGGACACGCTGGAGAGATTACATCTCCCGGCTGGCCTGGGCCTGCCTCCCTCTCAGATCCCTCAGAATGGAAAAATGAGAGAGGAAGTCAGAGGGAGTCTGCTCTGTCTGCTGCCCCCTGCCCCCCCCCGAAGCGGATGAGAATGGATGGATATAAGGAGTACAACTTTGAGTAAAATTACAGCACATCGTTCACACTGTCCAAAATGTTAAATATTCTCACTGAACTTCCAGTCCGATAAACATGATCTGTTTAGCACAGAAGAATATATCAAGTTGGCTTTAGTGAGTGTTCAGTACCCTGAATCACAATAAGGTGTGTGAACTGTGAAGGTGTGTGAACTGTGAAGGTGTGTGAAAGTGTGTGAAGGTGGCCCATGGAGCCACAATAGCTTCCCAGTTAAATACTGGAAGCCAGTCTTGTTACCGACTGGAACCACAGAGGGAATGAAGGTTACATTAGACATGCAACTGTGAAGGTCATGAGCCGCGTACAAACTCAAAATATCACAAGAACACCGTATGTAGATTAGTCTAATGCGTACGAAAATAAATTTCCCAACGTCTTGTGGAAGGACACCAGGTTTCTCCAGGCTCAGGATTTATTTTTAGCCCTGGCCTGTCCCCCGAGACGCTTTTTTCTCTCCTTTTGTGCAGAGAGAGCATGATTTAACAGAGGAAATATTGACCATCTGGAACATGTGCAGAAACTCTTTTAAAGGACGGGGCGAGACGTTTATGTGGCTCTGCTAATGGTCTGTTACTGTGGGACAAGAGGGAATCGCAGACCGTGGCTGTCTGTGTGTGTGTGTGCACAAGTGTGTCAGGTCATTTATATCAGGCAGAGTGCGTCTTTGAGCTCTTCTGCGTGCGTTTTGTTTGATCTCAATTGTGTAACTCCCAGTTGTTGTTGTCTTTGGAACAGATGTTTGCAAACTGCGAGGCGTGGGAGAGTCAAAGGAGGGTTTGTGGAGGGATTGTGTTACTGTGTGAGGGTAAAAGGACCGGAGCGTGTGCTGTTGTTCTAAAACACAACCGAGTTGGTTGTTGAAGTCCGGACGGCTGATGTGGGCCGTTCACAACACAGCCAGCTGTCACGGGCAGCAGCAGTGGTGTGACACAGAGCTCATGGAGCCAATTAAGGCTCAGAGACAGCAGTAGGGGGGCTGGACAGCTGCAGGGTCCACCATGATTTTATCATAAAAAAAGAAAGGGGTTGGAGGGAGCGTGTCCAATGTCGGAGAGTGGAGATTTAAATTCAATTCAATCCGATTCATTGTGTAAAGCCAAAACTACAAATCACAAATGTGCCTCTGAGGGCTTTACAAACTGTACACAGACACATTCCTCTGTCTTGGGACCCCGACGTTCATAGGGAAAAAATGAAGGCACTTATATCTCCTGTTATACCTCATGTTTTATTCATAATTAAAGTAGTCCAGTGATAGTCGTCTGTACCTCCATGGATACATTACAAACAGGAAGTGCCATTCACTAATTTGGCATACTCGTGGTAATAGTGTCAGACTCTGTAAACCCCGAATTTGGACTACCAAATCAGAACCAGAATGCAACCTTAATGCCTGAATTTTTTTAAGAGAAAAGAAATGGGGAGAAAAGTGATGAGAGACAAAGGCAGAGGGAGATCAGGGTGATGCTGTAATAAAAACTGAATCCACGTTAAACATGGACTTCAAAGTTTCTTTTTTATTGTACTTTCCTCAAATCAGAGGCTGCCTCGCTCCACAGCGTCCATCTGTCTACATGAAAACTCAGTTGATGCTGACGCTTTATCGCAGCACTTTATTTTCGCGGGGTCTGGTTGCCTGGCGATGACGCCAACAACGTCTACTTTGTCTGCCTGCCTCTCTTTTGTGAAACCTCCGGATGCTTATACCCAGCTCAATTTAGTGTAGCTCTCTTGCAGAAGTATGAAATGGGCTGCCTGTTCGAGAGATGTTCAGGTACATAGAAAATGCTTTCTCCTCCCCTTGAATTGTTTGGACGATAAAATCGAGGAGGTGATGGATACACAACGGTGTCCTGTTGCTCTAGAGTTACATTCATTGAATTCATATGATTACGGTTAAAGTAGTATATTATTTAAAAAGTGATACTACAGTAGTTGAGAAATAGGATTAAACATCGTTAGGTTACTTCCTGTATCCTCACTATTCCTATAGCATTAACATAAGAGTATTATAGCAATATCACAGTGATTATGGTCTTCTCTGAACTCTGTGTTGATTACAACACAATGTTGTAATCAACATTCAGAGAATACCATAGACTAATACTTTTATTATCTTCCCACGGGAGCCTACACAATGTCAGCCCTCGTGGGAAGATAATGAAAGTATTCGTCTTTTTAAAAATATTGTTCAATATGACTTTTTCAAAAGTGGTGTACCTCCAATCTTAATGTATTTTTTTGCTGCTTTACAGCTGTTGTTATATTGCAGCACTTTCACTCTCCTCCTATTACACCTTCCTTATTCCTCATCTTCTTGATTCCTCTTCTGTCCTCCCTATTTCCCTTTATAATCCTCTTTCCAAATCACATATTTATTGACCTTCCTATCACTATCCTCCTAATATGTCTTCTGATTTCTTCTTTCCTCCCCTCCAGGAACCTTGTGGAATCTGTCGTCCTATGAACCCCTGAAGATGGTGATCATCAACCACGGCCTGCAGACTCTGACCAACGAGGTTGTTATTCCCCACTCGGGTTGGGAGCACGAGCCCAACGAGGACTCGAAGCCCCGCGATGCCGAGTGGACCACCGTCTTCAAGAACACCTCCGGCTGCCTCAGGTGGGTTTTGTCCAAAAAAATATGAATTTTGGTAGCAACAACAAAAAAATCCTTTAAACAACATTTAATAAGAGAGTTTCAGTTTGAGTGTTTAGAATAACTTTGTGATGCTCACATATCATCACCACAAGCCGAGTTCATTATAGTCCCATTAAATTGGAGATAAAGCAGACATGTATATGATCAATTTCTCTTTAATTAGGCAGCTCCGACCAAAACAATTAGATTGATCTTTAGCACTACAGGTAGGAGACAAGTAGAAACATCTATTTTTGATTTTGGGGGTTGTTAAATGACATAGATCACCGGTTTAAAACAGATATTCTGTGTATTGTTAAATGCAGAAAGAAGGGCAATGAGGCCGACCATTTTTTACGCTCATGGGAATGAGTGGTCGTCCCGTAACCACAAGGTAGCTGGTTCAATCCCCGCTCTCCCCATAGTTGAATGCCGGAGTGTCCTTGAGCAAGAAACTGAACCCCCAGTTGCTCCCTGTGCACTTCACTGCATAAAATGTCTTTCTGTCTTTCTTTTCTTTCCTTGGTTGTTTCTGGTTGTTATGAGATGGAATATTAGACGGCTGGGTAAAACAACTGCCAGTGGCGAGCTAAAGAAACACACCAAATATACAGTTCTCAGCGCTACTCATCTTGATAAATTTATTTAAAAAAGAGAAAAGTAGTGGAAATAACACAAAGAGGAAGAAAAACTGCTATTTCTAATGCAAGTCCGAATATGAACACTTTGTAAAACCAGAAGGCTGTCTTTTGTATTTTGTACAGATTGAAAGCTTTTAGACAAAAGCAGCTTCAAATCAACACGGATACAGATAGACGTGAGGCCGAATTGTAGAAACAGATGGCAGATGTATTCAGATTAAAGTCAATTTGGGTTTAAATTACGTGGACATATTTTAGAGATCATCTTGGATTTCATAGAGCGGATGCTTGACGCATATACATGTTTTCAGAATGATACCAGTTGCAGCTCGATACAGGTGTGACATATGTGAGACTGTTGGGCCAGGTTCAGGTTTATGTTATTAGGCACGAAAATAATGTACGCTATGGAAGATGCTGTGTTCTCGCTGTGTCTGTACGTAGGTGAAGTATGCTGGACGTCTGACTGCAGCAGACTGCTGGGTGACATGAACCAAACTTCATCACATACAGTTAACACTGCTGCAATTTTGAGAAGTTATTCGTACCTTTTCATTCGAATATGTGTCGGGTAACTTTGTAACCATGCCACTCTGAGACCAAGGGGTAGCATTATAAACTATCTGAAATTAGCACAGAAATGAAGTTAGTCTCACTCTTATTCAAGCTGAGAGTAGATAGATTTAGCCCGCAGTGCAAAGTCAATATGTCCGTTTCTGTTTTTTTATTATAGCACTCTCTCTCTCTCTATTTGATAATAAGAAAACATTTGAGCATCAGTGTTAATTGGGATAAAAAACCTTGGCTTTTGAATGAGTGTGTGTTTAACTCTTATGTGTGAGCTACGCTATTAGACCTGAAGGCTGTGCTTGGAGTGTTTTCAGTGACCAGAACATGGAGTTGTTCTTAGGTCAGTCATCCAAAATGGTGTTAACCCCTCCGTTTCCACGGCGACATAGCTCAGTGTTAAAGTGGCCTGACTCACTGGGCCATGCTGCTGACCCTGTCTGGTCCATTTGTTTGAAGAAGAGACGGTCTGCTTTAGTCCTGGGAGGCTCTCGTCTGAGATTATAACTTGAATGAACTAAACCTCTTCCGTACGCATGCTGCTCTCTGCGGTCGCATTGCTCTCGGCTGACGGAACAAAGCCTTCAGATGTTTGTTTGGCTTGAACCTTTTGGCCAGGAACCTGCTGCCTTGCTAAAAGGTGCTGAATCCATTCTACCTCTGACCTGCAGTCAAATCGTGTTCACAGGGATGCACAAACAATGTAAACATGTGTCGAACATGGTCACATCCACGGTGGTGTTTTCAGATTGCTATATCAAAGTTAGCTGTCCACACTGAAACATCTTTGTCCTATTTATTTTCTGTCAGTAACAGGAATGTATTTCCCAAACATTAATATAATACGTGTAATTTATAGCTTACAAACTTGGCAAAGCGCGACACATCACCATATAACTGCCACTCCAGCTTCTACCTCTGTCTGTCTTTGGTTTTATTAACGACTTAGTTTATTTTTAAAAGGTTGTTAACAACCATTACGGACATATTGTTTAAGTTACCGTGCACTTTATGAGCATGCATTCCGCAGTTTACGAGGGGGATGCAAAATCACTGAATGTATTGTCCACTGTACTGCATGTAAACACACACTTAACACACTGAGTGGTAAGAATCGATAGTGAACCTGTCACCAGACTGGACACCAAGGAAGATAAATACCTTTTCAGCTCACAATTAGGAATCAGCTTTGAAATTGTGTCCGTTCCACGATTGAACTACTTCACCTGCCTTCTGATGTGATCACCTTCCAGTATCTGATTCCCATCTTGACTGCTCACTGTTTCCCACGAGAGTTTTAGCCTATGTTCGTAATTAGTTTGTTGATGTCAGTTTGGGTTTTAGGAAATTGCATTTATCATAGTTTTCTGACATTGTATTGACCGAGCGATTAAATACCTAAATTGCAGTTTCATTAATAATGGAAAGAAATCACGGGTTGCACCTCGACATCAGTGTTATCGAAAAGCTTTTCTGTTTTCAGAATTCTCTGCACATTTTGTAGAGAAGAGCGTCAGCATTCAACTCCAATGTAATTTGGAGCGCACCTCAGAAACCTCAGCCAAACATGCTCTCTGTCTCAGTCTATAAATGCTGTTATCAACTGAGGATGACTACTTGAGAGCAAGCATCTTGAATTCCTTTCATGAGTAGTGTTCCCTCTCCAAGTATCTCCTATCTTCTACCTTGCATGCTAAATCAGTTATTTTGGCTTCAACTCAGAATGACAGCACTAAATTTTGAGTACAGCGAGTGTACAGTGTGTGTGTGTGTGTGTGTGTGTGTGTGTGTGTGTGTGTGTGTGTGTGTGTGTGTGTGTGTGTGTGTGTGTGTGTGTGTTTACTTGTGTGTGTGTGTGTGTGTGTGTGTGTGTGTGTGTGTGTGTGTGTGTGTGTGTGTGTCCAGCGTAGAGCGTCTCCTGCAGTACACGCTGCGGCTGGTTGACATCCAGAACAATATAACATCCAAATCCAGCTCAGACAGAAAGTACCATAATTTATTTCACACATTGTTGCTCCGCATCAGATGAATTTCCAGCTAGTTTTCTCTGGCTATAAAAATTATGGAAACTTGCTTGTAATTTGAGAAAATGTTCTGCTCAGTTGAAGAGCAGCATTAACGAATCAAGAGGGAATAAATAAAAGAGCTCTGATATAGCGAAGGAAAGTCATAGAGAAGTCATCACATGTTCTCTCAGGGCCACAGTGGGAACCTGCTCTCACTGTTTCTCATCGTCTTCCTCAAGACTTCTATCATTATCTGTCGCGCTCTCTCTTCCTCTTTGTGTGTCTGTGCTGTGGGTTCTTCACCGTCTTCCCAAACAGATATCTGCTGTCACATATCACAGCATCCCCCTATGCTCACCCTTCCTCGCCCCTCGATGCAGCCACTGCTGACAAGAATACGTCTCCATGGTAACGGTGACCAAGCCCACAGTTGCCTTGACGCCAGGGTTGTTTTGTTTGCTGGGGAGAAGTGCTGATGCCAGGGGGAATCTGTTTACTCCCACCAACAGACACTGCTTGCACCTCAATAAAGCCGGGGATAGTTTTATTATAATAGCCTCCTCTGTCGATAGGAGCCAGCTTATTTACAGTGTTTACGCGTGGGGCTCGGTGAAGGGGAAACTGTGTGTGTTGGAATTGGATGTGAAGAGCTGGTTCTGGTGCCAGATGTCAATGCGCTGACATTGGCATACAGCAGAGGGTTCCTTAGTATAGAGCGTATTCACTCACGTGACCACAACAAACTCTGGCGGCCATGTTGGGGTCCCACCACGGCATTGTTTTGCTTGTTTGTATGCCGCTCTTTGCTTAGAAATGACCATTATATCCTGAAGGAGACACGATTTCAGTTCAAAGCGGTGTGCCTTGTGATTATGGTACTGTGCCTCATTGTTGGATGTGGGACTAATGATTCAGAATATGGGTTTATCAGCTCAACAAGACAGGCTATTACTTCAACTTGTCATGCATCTACTTCGGCTTCACTCGGCGTATGAGCGTTAGGACTGTTCTCATGTGTTTCTGTTGATACATCGGGTTGTGGGCACGTTTCCATTGACACACTCTCGTCAATAATCTCTTTTTGCTTTTTCGCCGAGCGAAAATCAATGTCTTTCACTTGCGCAAAAGGAACTGTGGATGGAAACTTGGGAAGAAGCCATGAACATGGCAACTCCGTCGGGCCATGTCTGCCTTTACTCTGTGATTAATTTCAAGGTAAAATAAAACACTGGCTCCATGGGAACAGCACTCAGCACGGCCAGCCAGGCACTGCTGGTCCTGAAGGAGCTGGAAGCGGCTTCATCAGACACTCGTCCTGGAGGCGGAGCTGTGCGACTACGGTTCATATTATGAACCCAGACACGGGGCGCTTGATGTTCCGACATTTGTGGTATTTCCACAGCAAGTATAACGCAGAAATAGTTGTTAATGTCCCATGGTCGATAGCGGAAATGAAAACTGTTTTACAGGAATGTGACCGGGATATGTGCTGGTAACTAGCGAATTAACCACAAAGTGTTGAGCGAGTAAAATCAGGTAAAAAAGCGTTGCAAATATTCAATTCCAACCGCTGAAATCTTTCTTTGGTAATGCAGAAGGACATGAGGTTGCTGGGCTCTCGCATAATCAAACAGCGGACACGATAGCCAGGTCAACTTCTTCTGACATTTAATAAGTGGGACCCCAAGATGGCGCGATTGAGATTCTGACGTCACGTGAATACGCTCTATAGCCTCACAGAACTGCCAGCGTGGCTGTAGACCTCCAGATGTGTTTTGAGCTCAAACTAAGATGAATCATTGCATATCATTGTTGTGCTTGTTAACTGTGTTTTTCAGGCAAAAGAAAAGCCAACTAAGGCTTTATAGATATCATTAACATTGGGAACAGAAATATTGCAACAAATATGGCAACAAGGAAATAGAAGCAGCTTGTGGACGCATCGCTTCATGAGTCATTATGAGGGGGGGGGGTCTCACACATTGTGAGTGTGTAAACACTTTCATGTCCCCACATTGTGACTGTGAACATATTCACGTCCCCACATTGTGACTGTGTGAACATATTCATGTCCCCACATTGTAATATGATAGCCTGTCTAATCAACGACTGCAGCTGAAAAGTAGTTTGTTCCTTGTCATAGACGGAAAGGTACAGGTGTTGCGAATAAGAATGACTTTGTTCTATTTATGTAAACTGTGACAGTAAGCCAACATGCACAATACCACGGCTCTGAAAGTGAAGCAGCTAAATGGAATTCAGAGTTCATTCATGTTATTGCTAACAGCTGTATGCAAGTATCTCTCTCTCTCTCTCTCTCTCTCTGTCATTTCCCTTCTAATATAGGGCCATATACAATTAACTTATATTTACAACCACGTTAAGCTGGCAGAATAACAAACTCTTGTCGCTCTCCACCGCTCCTTTTCTCTGTTCTCTGGACAGCGCTGCTGTGACATAAGCACCGCCTACAACCAACAGCGCTGTCCATGGTCCTGACACAACAGCTGAGCGGTATTGTCATGTTTTGTATCGGCCAATGACTTTGATTTATTTACTATGTATTTATATATATACACACACACATGAATATGTTTACTATACTCTACATATGATTATACTTTTTGAGGTGGACACCCTTATTGTCAGATAAGTGTTTGTATTACTACTAATTGTATTGCTCTGCTTGTCCGGTATCACATCCACTTCTTGGATCACGGCCCAGAAAATAGCTGCATTTCATTTCCTCGGCAGTCTAGGTAGTCTTTCTTTTTCCACTGACATATATTTACTGTCAACTACTTCACTGTCCATAAATTCAAACGTGCATATGCTACGTATAGATAGGGTGGATGTGTTTGTAATTATATAATAAACCTGATCAATACAATCAAGTGCGCCACCTATTTACATCGTGGAAATGAAATGCCCACCGACTGATCTATTTCATCTCATGTCTGGGAAGAATCCATAAAATGAATCAGAAATTAAATCGGGATCGATAAAACATAAAGGATACCCGACACCAGGGTCCACATATTGTCAGGTCTTTGTGACGAGGTGAGGCTCAGGCGCAGAGAGAGACAGGCTGGACGCAATATGAATAACAACAAAAAAACACTCTTTAATGAGGCAAAACAGTTTACAAAAAAACAAGGTCCAAAAGGGGCAGGCAGAGGATCGTCGGTCAGGGCAGGCAGGCAGGATCAGATACGACAGACAGGACGACGGGAAAAAGACACAGAACTAGAGACGACAATCCGACAGCAGACAAGGGAAAGACTGACACAATATATAGGGGGGGAAACAGGTGTACGACATCAGACAGTAACGAGACAAGAGTGGCTGAGGGCAGGTGCAGGGAATTAAACAATTAAGACAGAGAAGACACAGAGGAGACATAGGAGACACGGAACACAGGAGAAACAGAACAGGGTGTTACACATATGGCCCTGCAGTGTTCCCCTTGCCCTTGTATGATGTTAGTGGAGGTCAGCCACGACTCCATCCATCTCCATCAGTCTCCAAGAGTCCAGCTCCAGTCTATTGGTCTCAGCTGCTCTATTGTCCCATGATGGCCACATGACTCTGAGCGACCTTCACACCCACACTTCATCGGATAAAGCACGCACACTATAGGCCATGCAGATCACAGGCACAGGGTGTGTGTGTGTCTGCTGTGTTTCTGCAATTGGTTGTAAAAGAGAAAAAGAATGTCCCTGTTTCTCTTTTATAATTACCGTATCACTGTAATGTCGCTGGAGTCAGAATTTATTTTTCAGTAACGTCGGCGTCAGAAAATCTATCTGCTGTTAAAGGAGAAAACAATGAGAGCTTTGCCTCGGCCCAGTCTTCTGAAAAGGCTCTTGATCTGAAAATGTTGGGGTCTGAATCAGATAAATGACTTACTGCATGTTTCAAACACGTTTACAGTATATTATACCTACTGCCTCTTCTAAACTACTATGAATCAGATGATTATGAGATTTGGTAATGATATGAGGTAATAACAGGGACCGCAAAATTATCTTTTTTCCATTTTTAAAGTACATTTTAATGTTTCACTTGTTGCAAATATCCAAGAAAGGATGATAGAGCTGCGAATGTGTGTAACCGAACTTTATGGCAGTCCTTCCGATGGAGAAATGTCTCACACAACTAAATCTCAATCTTGGCAGCTCAGTTTGGTGACATGACACATCAAGGTTGCTGATAGCTGTAGTGATGCAATACACTTTCCAGCAGTCAGACTAGAACATTTCAGAGGAAGCCACTGGAGGTTGACTCTGTAAACACAACTAACAAAAAGACACAGAAATCCATTCGTCGTCTCAACTAAAGAACTTTAAAAAGAACACTGAAATCTTTTTGTGTAAAGGGGAAGCTAACCTAAGCTAAGGTTTAACCAAAGCTCAATTGATTTTTAAACTCAATTAAAGATACAGATTTGACTAATCAAACTATTATTTTATGTCATCCAATATGCCTATTGTTGTTACTTCATATATGTCACATCTTTCACTTCACTATTTGTTGAGTTAGTTTATTAGATACAATTCTGAAAATCTATCTGTGCAATCATTTGAAGTTGAAAGAGTTGCACGTGTGTGCATTTCATGCAGGTGGACATAAAGAATCACTGATATCGGTTACCATGAAAGTTACTCACATGGTGAGAATGTGAGTAACTCAACAACAGATGGAGCACTCACAGATAGATCAATAATCATCAGCACCTATGTACCTTCAACCCCATGAAATATCTCACCGCCAGATAACCTGTCGGCTGATAAGAGCGCGTACCCACACAGTCTTCACCGACAGACGCACACGTCCATAAACCTTCGACCGAGACAACTGCTCCCGGAAAGACTCCTGCAATTGAAACAGCTGACAATAAAACTCTTTAGTCTGTCTGCCCTGAAACACACTGCTGTCAAATAAATCCAAGGCGGTTTCTCCTCCGAATCCATTAACAGGCGAGGTGATGACCGTTTTCTGACAGCTGGAGACGGACGGGTTTAGTTTATGAGCGGGTCCAGATGTCTGGTGCCGTCTGCCTGGTCCCTACCAAAGAGTAGTCTGAACTAGCACTCGACGAATGGCAGAGACACTCATATACTGGCCGAGAGGATGAGGAGGGCAGGTTATGTGGTTGTGTGTGTGTGTATAGAGTTCTTCTCGTTGTATAAGTCAATAGGTGGAGGTGGACATCGATCCTGCCTTTGAAATTAATGATTAAAAACTCAAATGGAATAGGATGGAGCCGCTCTCGGTCTGTATGTGTATTTTTCTATTTCCTCAACAGCCGTTAATCCGATTGTCTTCAACCTTCGCAGGAGTATTGCTGAGGCCCCAAAGAAATGCGGTGTTGAGTGTAAAGTTACCGGGATGAGCGACAGTACTGGTGTCCAAGAGATCGGCCGCTCCACACAGTCACTTCAAGTCAAACACTTTGCAGTTGTGTCCGTGTTGTGTGAAAAAAGAACATTCTATCGCATGTTGTTGGGCGTGATGTGTGTTTCTGTCCACACAGCACTATAAAGCACTCCACCAGCAGGCTGCCACTCTTCTCCAGTACTAACTGGGGGTGGGCTAATGGGATTAGGTGGGTTGGAGGCCCTCATAAATGAAGTCCCTGGTGAGGAGCAGGGAGCTCCAGCTTTCCCTTAACCCTCTTTAAAGCCTCGCATTTCACAGTCAGTCAGACCGCCGCACTAAGACTGCACCGGCTCTGCTGCCAGTGTGCGTATCGGAGCCGTGCTCAGGCCGCTGGCTGATGTTACACGGATGGCATTTTCCCGTTAGAACCAAAAATGTAATATATATGCATCTTTGTTTTATGATTATTCCAAAAGCAGTCCGGCTTTATTACATTGTACTATTGAGGCCGACAAGGAGGATAACGGCCACAGGCCAGAAAACCACAAGGTTTGCTCAGACTGCTTTTGGATTGCTAATACTGGACTTCAGCTAGCAGGATAACAAACCCTCCTTTGTCCGTCAATCGCTCTCCGCCGCTCCTTTCCTCTGCTCTCTGGAAAGCATCTCCGACAACCAACCGCGCTGTCCATGGCCCTGACGCAACAGCTGATCGGTACAGTCACATGTGACTGTCACTATGATTGCAATGAGAAAAAAAGCTTGATTTATTTATTTATTTTTTACTATCCATTTAGTAGATATTAGTAGCAGTTGTATTCATAATTATACCACAGTTGGAGATAGTGGTGTCTCTTGCTGAGGGGGCAAGATCACTAAAAACCTTCAAACACCCTACACATCTTAGTGTATTGTATTTCATATACAAGATACATCATTTTAAATGTCCACCCTCAGAATCTGAATCATCTGCTGCCAAATGGTTGCAGAAATTGCTGTTTTCCTATTTCTGCAGGTTCTGTCAGCAACAGTTTTATCTTGTTGCAGCCGACTAACCGTTTGTGTTTGTGACTTCTTCGTGTTTCTCCTGTAGAAATGTGAGCTCGGACGGGGCCGAGGCTCGGCGCAGACTGAGGGAATGCGAGGGATTGGTGGACGCCTTGCTGCACGCTCTCCAATCAGCTGTGGGGAAGAAAGACATGGATAACAAGGTCTGAGTCACACCCACTAAAATACATATTCATCAAGACATATTCATATGAGTTTTTGCCGCATGTTTATTGAGATCTTATTGAAGGACCACGCAGATATACTTGTAGTTGAGAACTTCTCTGTCTCTTCTTCCTCCATAGTCTGTGGAGAACTGTGTTTGCATTATGAGGAACTTGTCCTACCACGTCCACAAAGAGGTGCCGGGGGCCGAGAGGTTCCAGGACCCCTCGGCGCTACAGGCTCCTGGCTCAGCAGGACCACAGAGGAAGAAAAAGGACGACGCCGGCTGCTTCGGTGGCAAGAAAGCCAAAGGTGAGAGGGAGACGGATAACTATGTGATAACCACTAATCGGAATTGCTTCGGAAGCCAAAATGAGATTGCCTCTTCAATAAACCACATGCTTTTGTTAAATTAATTATAGAAAAATGTTAACTTTTTATAGCATAACAGGTAACTTATGTTTAATTAAAAAGGCTTCTTAAAAATGTAGAAAACTTTGTTTAATGATTAGTGGGAGCTCCATGTGGTTGTTTTATAGTCCCTTTTATGGTTATTATGGAATCATTTGCCTTGTTTTTACATGCAATGACAGAGGGATAAGCATTTATTCAAACAGCTGCATTAAATATACCAGTCTCGACTGTGTCCTCCACTTCTTTATTGAATTTCAGTTCATTGTTGTTATTTTATGAGTGCTGGGCTTCTCCCTCTCAACAGTTATCCTCTCTCTTGAGAATAGAGTTTACATTTTTACATAAACAAGAGTAATGTTTTGCTCATTTGTCAGAAAACCAATGATTAAACTTGATTAATTGCTTTAATTTGTCCATAACTTCATCAATTACATTTAACTGCTAAACCTCAACCATATGGTTTGTGTGCTACATATGTCTTTAAGTTAACACTGAAACAACTCGTGTAAACAACAATCACTTCTCTAAAATGTTGGATCTAAATAAACTTAAACATAGAATAATTCACTACAATCACACATGGGAACACTATGAACTGTCACAGTAACCTTTGAGCTTCAATGCCAGACTATGATGAGACATCTCTGTAATGGACGTGTACCGTCTGCTGCGCCAGGAGGGTTTTTCCGTGATTGTTTCTCATTAACAGATGTGCCGTGTACACACACGTCTTGATCAGCATTCTCCCAGACTGCTAGCTTAATGACACTGTTATCTCTCTACTGTACAACATTAATGACTGCCATTAATCAGTCAGCCAATGAGGCGTAGCAGCCAGCCAGTGACCCTCGACTTCTAATGACGCATTGGAGAATCCTTTGGTTCAGGGGTCTGCATGTATACAGAGTTATAAGACTCCAATTAACGACATAAATACTTTCACACATGCACACACGCGCTGAGAATAATGAGAGGCGTTTAGCTGCTGCAGACCCTGAAGGTGTTCTTTGAAAGAACGAGGCTCAGGTACAGGAACATTAACTGTGGCTATAAAGGAGCATGGAGGCGGCTGGTTAAGCAACACTGTCGGCGATATGCTTGGTGATTTGTTACCTTAAGTAGGCCACGTTTGGCCTCCTCTTCAGTATAATGTCACATTCAGTATTAAATATACCATAATGCTCAACACGTGCGTAGCAACTCAAGCTTTGTTTGAGCTTCTAAACAGGCTGATTTTTGGCTGGTGTTTACGTCTCTTTGAGCACATCTCTTCCCAGGCAGTGAGTTTAATGATGCTTACAGTTGGTGCCGTTGCTATATATATATATATATGTTTCACTGTGACTCTCTGACAATGGAAGCTGATTCCTTTCTTTCTTAGCTTTTTCTTCTCTCTCATTTGCGAGCTTTTCTTCATGTCTTTTCCTATTTTCTTTATGATTCTGTCTATTTGCTTCTTTTTCACTCGCCCTTTCTATCTAACAAGCCATACGACTGATGCCAACTCTGAGCGTGCTTTCAGAGAACACCACTGCACTGCTAATAGCTGCCCATTTAGCCTCTTTATATCTCTAAAGTACTCATTTTTCTCTCTTTGCTCTCTCCATATTTCTTTTGTAGTTGTTCCATCTTCCCCTTCACACTTTCCCCTTCCCTGTTTAGTGACAGATGCCATCTTTTTGTAAAACTATTCATCTATTGCACAGCTTCTTGACACATGCACACGTCTTTTTCACCAAGCCTCTTCTCCCTGCTTTGTGTTTTTTGCATTGCCGCTGCTTCCTTGGCAAACTATAGAGGATTGGTTTAATCAAGGTGAGTGTCCCCCCTCAACCCTTCATCTCACCTCTTCCTGTTCATTCTCTTTAGCCCTGGCTGTAGAATGTAGTTAGAAGTAGTTTGGGATTTCTTCCAAAAATATAAGAAACTTCCAAGGACTTCAGAAAATGGGGTTGTTTCACTCATTCCACATGCATTCCCTCACCATACTGACCTGAGTGTTATAGGTTGGTTCCTCTGAGATAAATAAAGGGTTAAGGTGATCAAACTTAGTGAAACAGGTAAGTCCATCGGGATGTGAAGTAGAGCTTGACTAATCAAACGTATCGAAGATGCAGAAATTAAAACATCAAATCTATTTCAACTCAGTATTTGATTCAACTGAAATTTAAAACATTTTATACACTAGTTCAAATTAATTCCAACTAACCCAACTGCTAATAAATGTCAAGCTCTGCTACATACCCGGTTAGTGCGTATGTGCTGTGCACATATAAGGGATTTCAATTATCGGGATTATGCCTTTAAAAAAAACGTTATATATATCGAGAGAGAGAATTTTGATATATATATACAAACACACACATTAGTCAAAGTGCTTCAGTACGTTGTGCTAAAAGATTTTGGGAAATACTCCTAATTACTTTCTTGCTGAGAGCCGGGTGAAAAGATTGCTATAACTCCAAAATATATGCATTAACTATGAAGCTATATGCTGAAGTCAATTTGCTTAGCTTCTATCAGGACTTGACGTGGCTCTGTCTGAATGTGTTTACCTTAGTACACACTACACAGTCATGCTGAATCCCCTTGCTTCTTGTCTTCATGCTATCCCAAGATAATGACTTTCAGGCTGTAGCTTCATGTTTAGTGCACCGCGACATAAGAGTGATATTGATCTAATCATCTGACTTGCCGCAAGGTGGTGAGTAAGTGTAGTTCCCAAAATGTCGCACTATTAGTTTTACATGCTTTCATGAATATATAGTGATTTTCTGTAGTTTGAAAGGGTGGCAGGGGTAGTTCATCTTTTGTCTCTGTATCTGTCCACGAACATGTAAGATGACCGTTAGCCGGCCGAGCTGCAATCACTCACATCCCCTCCACCTCCATTTCCCCTCCTCCACTGCATTACAGTTAAAATAGGAAAGTAGATGTATGTGATTGTGGAAATAGGTTGTATGTAGTTCTAGGTGTGCTTGTACACTATGCTGTTATTATATATGCAAATGCATGAACATGTGAACACACCAGTGTTCTGCCAACAGCAGACAGTGGTGGATGTGCAGTTTGTGTGTGCTTGAACATATCACGCATCTCTGCTCTGTGTTTACATGCACACGCTGATGCTTTTTTTTGGGTGGATGTCTACACCTTGTTAAGACCGATGTGATACTTCAGAGATGAAAATAAACAATGCAGTTATGTAAACATGGTTATACTTAAATACACTAAATATAAGCTACCGTATTAAAAGCTTCAGTTTAAATATATATATTTATATTTATTTATATATATTTATATATATATCCGCCTTACATATCGGTCTAACCCTGGTGTCAACGACATCGTCTTCTCCAAACCTGTTTTAGGATGAAGCACTGACTTTGCCTTCCCTCCTCTCCTCTACCCAGGCAGGAAGAATGGCGAGAATGACAAAAACTATGACACACTGGATCTGCCCAAGCGCTCAGAGCCGTCAAAAGGTAGGCCTTTTTCTGTCAGGTGGAACACCCCTCCGTTAACGCGTTCGCTCCTGGGGGAGAACGAAACAGAGGGGAGCGAGTCTGGAAATGTCTCGCCTCATTGAGATGATATCCTGCTGGATGAGACAGATAGGAAACATGTCAGATCTTGGACAGACTGGGGAGGATGAATGTGATTGGAGGCAGGTCAGGTGAGCAGGGCAACAAAAGCCTGGGAGGCCTTTGACGGAGAGAGGCGGTCTGGTAATTTAGCGTTGTTTGATGGTTTTGTGCCTTCACTGTGATAGTCATTTTTGTTGGCAGCTTGTGAGAGCATTAATCTGTAAGCCATCTTTTTGGGATATACAACAATGCACTGAGACACAAAAGGCAAAAAAAGGCAGCCTCTTATTGTATTTTGAGCTCTCTCAAGTTTGTAGCTAAATGGCCTCCATTGTGTTCTCTGTTGCATTGCATGTTCTGTTGATGCGCTACACGATAAACATAATACACACGCACTTCTTAGCTGATAAGACAGGAGCGAAGGGACAGATAGCATTAAGGCACGAAGTAACTATCCTGATTACTGCGCTACAATTCATTGGTGACTACTGGTTCTATTCACTGTATGTCACTTTATAGTAAGATTGGAGCCGAAATAGATGGTGATATTAATTGTTTTTTTCATTTAATAGTGGCTCTATTTTAATATATCATTATTTAAGCACGAATGTCAATAATTTTCTGGTTCTAGCTTTTCAGTTGTGCATAATTTAAAATGTTATATCTTTGTGTTGTAGATGGTTGGTACATAAAAAACAAGACATTTAAAGGTTCTGACATTTCATATCACAAATGATAACAAGGAGCACATTTGTACAGACATGTTTGTAATGCCCGAACAAACAAGATCGCTTGTGTTAATGTTCGAGGTGGAATGTGACGTTCCAGTCTTTGTGCTCAGCAATACGAACCATCTGCTGGCTTTAGCTTCCTATTTATCGTACAGACGAGAGAGATCTTCTCAATCTTCTCATCCAACTCTCTGCCAGAAGCCAAATCATCGTATTCCCAAAATGTCATGGTTGCTAAAAAACAAAACAAAAAACAAGACTCAATTGCAGGACAGGGTGTTTGTAAAACAGTCTTTACTTATCGGCAGAGTTTCGACACACGGGTAGGCAGTGAGGACAGGCAAAGAAATCAGGCAGGAATCAGGCAAAACATGTGAGCGTGGAAAGAGAGGCATGGATATAAAACATCAGTACCAGAACACTGGTAAGTCGCTCGACTGCTTGGCACAGAGACGGCAGAGATCCACTGGGAAGGTGAGTGAGTGGACACAGGTGGGATCATTAAGGGCGGGGCAGACAATCACAGTGGTGGGAAAACACACAAAGGCAGGAAGTGAAGTGACCTGAAGTGAAAGGAGAGGTAAGAAACACAAAATAAAACGGGGAATAATGATATCTGCTATAATAAAGGAACAGGACGAGACATAACAAAGATATTCCCCATTAAATATAATTATTATTTGCAGCCCCGTAGATTATCTAAACACAGGCATCCCTATTCAGTCATGTAGAAATACTAGTAAGTCTGAGTCTATATCATGTGTACGTGTGTCTATATATACACATACATATATAAGTATCCCTGACAAATCAAGGCAGTTGATCACATTGAAAAAGTGTCTTTGTGTATTTAGAAAAGCGCTATATGAGTTTAAATTATTATTGCCGTAGAGAAGACCTGCTATAGATTTAGCCGAAAAGCCATATTGCTGTATCTGCATTACCATGTTGGAGAAATTGGATGTCAGCAACACACAAAGGTGGCTGGAAAGATGTGTTTTGCTGTTATTTGAAAAGTTGATTGAATTGCTTTTGGGTTGAAGGGACATTGCTTTTCTTGACCATATTCAGACACAAGTTACTGGCTACTCTCCTGTTCTGTGACCAACAGGTATATATGTTTTAAATATTGTAGAATAACATGAGAAGTACATCTTAGTCCCCAGACGCTGCAAATGGTTCTATCGTGTGTGTGTGTGTATGTGTGTGTGTGTGTGTGTGTGTGTGTGTGCAGTCTCTCTCTTGGCACTGACAGGCATTTGTAACAGTCATAAAAGCAAGTTAGTATGCAGTGCATCTGGATGGTAATATAATGATTATTTGCTTTGTTTATTTGCACATGTGTGAGTCTGTATAATATGTGTGTGTGTGTGTGTGTGTCCAGCCTACATCCGGACGTCTGGTCACCCTAAGTGCGGGAAACGTGACATCAAGTAAAGGAGATATAGCGTCAAGTGCAGGAGACGTGACATCAAGTAAAGGAGACGTGACATCAAGTAAAGGAGATATAGCGCCAAGTGCAGGAGACGTGACATCAAGTAAAGGAGACATAGCGTCAAGTGCAGGAGACGTGACATCAAGTAAAGGAGATATAGCGTCAAGTGCAGGAGACGTAACATCAAGTAAAGGAGATATAGCGTCAAGTGCAGGAGACGTGACATCAAGTAAAGGAGACATAGCGTCAAGTGCAGGAGACGTAACATCAAGTAAAGGAGATATAGCGTCAAGTGCAGGAGACGTGACATCAAGTAAAGGAGACGTGACATCAAGTAAAGGAGACATAGTGTCAAGTGCAGGAGACGTGACATCAAGTAAAGGAGATATAGCGTCAAGTGCAGGAGACATGGCGTCAAGTAAAGGAGACGTGACATCAAGTAAAGGAGATATAGCGTCAAGTGCAGGAGACGTGACTGTTGGAGTTGGACAGCGACACACCACCTGGACGACACTCACTGGAAGAAAATAGCGGTAGACTTCTACGTTACATTTATTAGCGTTTTATTCAGAATTCAGGATACAAGTAGACATCATGCATGGACCCCCCTCCTCAGCTGGGACCCGTGGCCCCAGCGCTGGAGAGAAGACGCCGGTTCAGAGTGTGCAGCCATTTTAAATAGCCGAAAGGACCAGTTCTGATTGGTCAGGAGATAAGGGGGTGGGGTTTTCTCATTGGCTCTTGTTCCTCTGTTTCTGCCGTTGTCGCTCCTTCATTGGTTCTTCTCGTCTGCCAATGAGTGCATATGTTTGTGAAAAAGAGAAAGGAAGATGGAATTCACATGTAGCTTCCTTGACTGAGCTGGGGAGTTTTCTAAGATAGTCTTATCTCTTCCTAGGTGGGATGCGCTGTGGCGAGAAGGTCGTTCCCAGGATATTTACAAAGGGCCAGTGTAGGTGTGTGTGTGTGTGTGTGTGTGTGTGTGAGAGGGCTGTGGTTGAATCCGGATATTAATTGTCAAAGCTGGACCTTTCCTTATCTTATCTGCGCTCAGTAGTTGTCTCTGTGGCTCTCCTGTTCATGAGTGTTGCTTTGTTCTATTCAAATCTAGGGTGAGCGTTGGTGCATAAAGTTCTTTCGTGTGTCACTGTTATCTTCTTTGATCAGTTCAGGCGCCGGAATGCCCTGCTGATGTTTCTAACTCTCGTCCAGTGTTTTTCCACTTTACACATAACATTTATGCACAATACACTAGGCTATGCTAAGCTATAATATATATATTCTTTACATGACATCAAGTAAAGGAGACGTGACATCAAGTAAAGGAGATATAGAGCCAAGTGCAGGAGACGTGACATCAAGTAAAGGAGATATAGAGCCAAGTGCAGGAGACGTGACATCAAGTAAAGGAGACGTGACATCAAGTAAAGGAGATATAGCTTCAAGTGCAGGAGACGTTACATCAAGTAAAGGAGATATAGCTTCAAGTGCAGGAGACGTGACATCAAGTAAAGGAGACGTGACATCAAGTAAAGGAGATATAGCTTCAAGTGCAGGAGACGTGACATCAAGTAAAGGAGATATAGCTTCAAGTGCAGGAGACGTGACATCAAGTAAAGGAGATATAGCTTCAAGTGCAGGAGACATGGTGTCAAGTGCAGGAGACATGGCGTCAAGTAAAGGAGGCATGCTCGAGTTTTTGCATCTTCGAGCTTCTGCAGCTGCGGTGGTCGCGGATGCAAAAACTCGATCACGGCTCCTCTCTCCGAGTGTCCAAGACATACGGTGGCAGATCAGATGATACGATGACAAAGCCAAATGATCTTCGGCTTAATCAGAATCAGAATCAGAATCAGAAACAGGTTTATTGCCAAAGAATGAATGTTTTCACAAACAAACGAGGAATTTTTTTTGGTGGAAGGTGCAACATTTGGACATGACAAACAACAATCAACGCAAGGAGGGATGAGGGAGGAAGAGGAGGAGGAGGAAGAGGAAGGAGCGGGAAGAAGGAGGAGAGGAAGGTGGAAGAAGAGGTGGTAGTCCTGGGGTGACAGTCAGTCAGTCCCGGGTCCATTGATGAGCCCGACCGCCCGAAAAAAAAAACTGGTGTGGCGGGAGGTCGTGGTCATGATGGACGCAGCCTCCTCCCGAGGAGGGACTCGAACAGGGAGTGTCCAGGGTGGGAGGGTCGGCGACATCTTTTCTGGCTTTCAGTGACCTGGAAGTGAACAGGACCTGGAGGAAGGCAGATTGCAGCCGATAACCCTCTCGGCCGGGCGGATGATGCTCTGCAGCCTGCACTTGTCTTTGGCTGTGGCTGCAGGGTGCCAGGCGGTGATGGAGGAGCAGATGATGGACTCAACGATGGCCGTAGAACTGTACCATCATCTTCCCTGGCAGGTTGAATTTCCTCAGCTGCCTCAGGAAGAACATCCTCTGCTGGGCCTTCTTGGAGATGGAGCCGATGTTCAGCTCCCACTTGAGGTCCTGGGAGATGATGGAGCCCAGGAAGCGGTAGGGACACACAGCGGGAGTCACACAGGATGAGAGGGCGGGTGGGGCTGCATTCCTCCTGAAATCCACAACCATCTCCACTGTCTTCAGGCGTTGAGCTCCAGGTTGTTCTGGCTGCACCAGGTCACCAGGTGGTCAGTCTCCCACCTGTAGGCGGTCTCGTTCCCGCCAGAGATGAGTCCAATGAGGGTGGTGTCATCCGCGAACTTTAGGAGCTTGACGGACTGGTGACTGGAGGTGCAGCTGTTGGTGTACAGGAGAACAGCAGAGGGAGAGAACACAGCCTTGGGGAACCCGTGCTGGTGGTCCGGGAGCCTGAGACGTGTTTCCCCAGCCTCACGTGCTGCTTCCTGTCGGTCAGGAAGTCTCTGATCCACCTGCAGGTGGAGTCGGGCACGTGCAGCTGGGAGAGCTTGTCCTGCAACAGGGACGGGATGATGGAATTGAAGGCAGAGCTGAAGTCCACAAACAGGATCCTGGCGTAGGTTCCTCGGGAGTCCAGATGCTGGAGGATGTAGTGAAGGGCCATGTTGACTGCATCGTCTGCAGACCTGTTGGCTCTGTGGGCGAACTGCAGGGGTCCAGGAGTGGGTCGGTGATGGTCTTGAGGTGTGACAGGACCAAGCGTTCAAGGACTTCATGACCACAGAGGTCAGGGCGACGGGCCTGTAGTCATTGAGTCCTGTGATCTTGGGTTTTTGGGGACGGGATGATGGTGGAGGCCTTGAAGCAGGCTGGGCATTGGCATCCAGAACGTGCCAGGAGGTGTTGAAGATGTCGGTGAACACCGGAGACAGCTGGTCGCACAGTGCTTCAGGGTGGAGGGGAGACGGAGTCCGCCCGCTGCTTTATGGGGTTCTGCTTTTTAAACAGCCTCTTGACTGCTCTCTCCAGGATGTCGAGCGGCGTCGCTGAGTTGATGGAGGGTGCTCCAAAGGTGTGAGCCCCTGATGGGCTGGGGAGGGTGGGCTGATGGTCTGTGGCTTGTTGGTGGGGCTGTGGGGGATGGTCTCAGGACTGCTCCATTGTCTTTCAAAGCGGCAGTAGAACTCATTTAGCTCGTCTGCCAGAAGCACATTGTTCATGGAGTGGGGTGATTTGGGCTTGTAGTTGGTGATCTGCCTGAGCCCTCTCCAGACAGAAGCAGAGTCGTTTGCTGAGAGCTGCTGTTGCAGTTTCTCAGAGTACAGTCGTTTAGCATCTCTCACCGCCTTGCTAAACCTGTATTTGGACTCTGTGTACAGGTCCTTGTGTTCTGGTACCAGATACACGTATGAGCCACCTTATGTTCGAACACGGTGTGCGTTCTGGACAAACCGTGGCTAGCACAGAAGTCCATAACAAAACACCGCTCGGATTCAGTTCGGTCAAGCCGTTCCTCCCAATCCCCCCCGCCAGGTTTCTCTGTCCTTGCCCATGTGAGCGTTGAAGTCTCCCAGGACAACTATGGAATCGGCAGGCAGCGCCCTTTCCAGGACCCCTCCCACCGACTCCAAGAAGGCCGGAAACTCTGAGCTGCTGTTTGGTGCATAAGCACATACAACAGTCAGAGCCTTACTCCCCGCAACCCGTAGGCGCAGGGAGGCGACCCTCTCGTTCGCCTGGGAAAACGCCAACACAGCAGCGCTCAGCAGAGCTTGGTTCCAGAGCCAAGCTATATCTAGCTTATACCGCTTCTCCTCCAACACCAGCTCTGGCTAGCGATGCGATGTTCCACGTCCCTAGAGCTTGTCTATGCTGCCTGCGATCGGCTCGCCCAGGCCCCCTGCCCGCCCCGCCGCCCGGTCTACATAGCTCCCGACCTCGCCGGCGAGCTCCACTCCTGGGTCCAGGAGGGTGCCCCGGTTTCCCTTGTCCAGGCGAGGCAGCTATACTCCGTTGGCTGCTATCCACCAGTTTTTTGAACCGCTCTTAGTCTGGGCTCTCCTCCGAAACCTATTTGCCTTGTGAAACCCGACCAGGGCCCACGACATCATAGCTCCCAGGATCACTGAGCCTCTCAAACTCCTCCACCACGTTAAGGTGGCGATTCGCGGAGGAGATCAACTCCTCTTTCCTTGAACAGACTAACTTACATAACCTGCAGTGCTGGGCCGGACTCCGGTTACATTTGTGAACTCTCTTGGCGTTTTCAGTCTCCATGTTGAATAACCGGGAGCGCAGTATTCCTTTGTGAAGAACTGATTGGTGTTTCTCCCGGCATCCAGGAGGTGGTCATCGGGCTGACCGAGTAGATTGCAAACGGTCTTCATGCTGTCGTATGCCAACATACGACAGCATGAAGACCGTTTGCAATCTACTCGGTTCAGCTGCAGGAACAGTGCCTATGGAAGACTTGTGCAAGACTCGCACCAACATCCCTGGCAGAGGGGCCCAGGGGTGGATGAAATCAAGCCTCTTCAATGTCGCATGGGGGTCAGGAACTGTGGTGTAGTGTAGTGTCTGGGGTGGTAGTTCCCATTTTCAAAAAAGGGGGACCGATGGATGGATGGATGAACTGAGTTACTGTTGTCATAATCTAACCTCCTTAGTCACCCGTATACTCAGTTAAACACTTAAATGACATGTTGAAATGTAGTCGAGTAAAATAAATATGTATACACAACTGATTCTCTAGTCCTGTGGTCTTAGACTACACTTTGGAATTTAAACCGCAACAACAAAAAATGCTCTCCGGCCAGATAATATCGTCAACATCTGAGCAGAGTAAAAGTTTAACAATATTAAAGCATTTTCCATTAACTTTGGAATGCTATATTCGGATAAAACAATGGAGTCAAGAAAATGTTATCCCATACATATTTTATGACCATCTGAATTATTGTTAAAATAGATCAAATAGATACAGGTAATTAGTGAATGTAGGAAACATTAAAGACTATTTTAAGTAACAGTGACAATGAAAATATTATGGCCTTCAATGTTTGTCAAAAAAGTAGCAGGACACTTCAGGGAATCGAACCCCATCCCAGTAAACCAGGAGTACCATTACCAGTGTTGTTTGCTTTTTGAGGCTACATCGGAGGTGTGTGTGTTTTGTGTGTGTGTGTGTGTGTGTGTGTGCTGATGTCCATATGTCGAGTGGTGTCCGTGAAATTTGTTCGCACATGTCTCAAACCCTTATTAGGCATTTACAAATCAGCACCTTCTTCAGTGTCTCGTAGCACGCACTCAAAGTCAAGACCACTTCCTGTTTGGCTGTTAATTAGCAGCATTAACACGGCTCTCATTAAACTAGATCACAGTTAATTGCTGTGTTAATTGCTTTTCCAAGTTACACCGTTTTTTTGCCTTTTTTTGCATCACTCCTAAAGGTTTTCATGGCTGAAAGCCAAGCTGGCACGCTGAGACTGTGGATCTACGGCGGTTACAACTGCGGTGCGATTACGTTACACAATGTGCTAACAACACCCTTCGGAGTTTTGAATTCAGGGAAAGCAATTATCGTTATAGGGCTAAATGTCAAACGCGGCTGAAATGTGTGTGTGTGTGGGTTCACATTGGAGAGAGCACTCTGCATTTTTTTGCTCACAGTCAGACAAATCATATTTGACGTTTATTAGCTCCACACACGGGTCGAATAACAACAGTGAGGTGCATGGATAATACGTTTAATCAGTAGAGCGAAACCCACGTTGACTTTTAAAGCACATTTATCACTTTTTGCTCTTCAGGAAACATCGGAGGTGAAAGTGCTGGTGACTGCTAGGCCATGAAAGTCATCTGGATGCCTTGTATGTTTCGATATGAAAATGTATGTTTGTTAGTGTCAGGCACGTACATATCCCTCCGCCGACGGCACATCCCCTGGTCGTCTGGTGAGTATTTCTCTTTCTGTGGCGATGGGTAAGAGAGATATACCAGATTACATGTGTATCCCGGTCCTGATCTTATGTCGGACTGAGGGAGGTCAGGCTGGACGTGGCAGTGGGAAATGATTATATTTTGGGTTTGTGTGCGGAAGTGTGTGCGTGAAAAGATAAGAAAGAAAGTGAGAGATAAAGCTTTGGAACTGCAAAGTCGGGTGACATTATCCAGCCCCTTAAAGAAATAGCATGACATTTTTGGGAAAGTCCACTTTCCTGCTGATCGTTACATAATAAGATCAAAATATGAAGCTAACAGTAAGTTTAACATAGCATAAAGAATAATAAATGTCCTCAAAATTTAAAGTATTGTCAAAGTAATAATACTGCTGCAATTCCTGGTATTACACCCTAGATGCTATACAAAATGTACTTCGGGTTGAAGTCTTACAAGCATTGACCCAGACGCAGCTGTTTATTATTTCACATCAAAACCCACTCATCTACATTCTGTTCACTATATTTAAAAAATCAATTCAGTGTTTTTAAGTCGACTTGTCTCGCCAGATTCTCAGTTGATTATGTGGCCACTTTGTTGACCTTAATTGGTTGAGTGAGTTAGTTTGTCCATGCAGGTTCACCAGAAATGGGACCTGTTGCAGGCACATTCATCAGTCGAGACGTCCATTAGGGTGTGGCTGTAATAAAAGTAATTAATTGTGAACACTCGCATTTAATTAAAGAGCCGTTAAGTGTGGCGGCTACTAAGATGATTAAACATTTTCCCAACAGTTAGTCGAAACCAAAGCGTAAACCTTTAGATTGGAGAAAGGTCAGTTAAAGGGGCGTGTACTTATCCAACCAGAAGTGGAGGTTGGATAGAATATAGAAACGCGTAGAGAAACACAGCGCTTCAAATTAATTAGCCTTTACCTTTTATGCAGCCTCCATCTCTTGCCTCACTTCCTCCCTTCATCTGCTCTTTCTTAGCCTTGTCCCTCTCCACTGTATTGTCGGAGCGGTGTCACGATGCAGCACAGCGAAGAGCCTCACATCCTCTCTCAGCATGGCGGTGTGTTTTTCAATGAGCTCCAGTAAACCACAGTATATATACATAATGCAATCGGGGAAATGCAAACAAAGACAAGTTCCACATTTCCATGAGAATACCTGATGGGGACCTACTGACAGTGACCTACTGATGGTGACCTACTGATGGTAACAAGAAGAGCTCCTTTGTGCTATTGAAAAAAAGTCAAAAAAATAAAAACGGTGTCTGAGATAACTAAACAAGAATAGGACCAATAATAGGTAATACAGTCCTTACAGTATATATAGTGCAGGAAGCAAGCATCCACTTTGCTTTTCTAGCTCAAAACCATTTGTTTATAGTTCGGCGACCTTTTTGAGATTTGGGCAGATGGCGAAATTTACATTATGCACCACAGATGGGGACGATCATGAATTGGCATGTAGAATCGAGGATCTGGGAAGCCGTACTTAGTCCGAACCGAAGTGGTGGATCGGCTGACCGGCCAGCCAAAATCACCATTCCTACATCCTTCCTGCTAACATGACTTTAAAAAAAAGTAAAACGTGAGTTGTTGGTAGAAAGTTTCCTTTCTGACCACATTGAGTTCATATATCAGCCGATAGTCAATGGAGCATCATCGTGATATTAATCAGGAGTCTGCATATTAAACTCCTGTTTGCCTTTTACCTCTTGGCCAGCAGCACTGTTCTGTTTTTATACGAGGAAATAATTGGAGACGTTGTGGGTGAACGCTGTTTCTTCTGGCAGAGCTTATTCCCACCATGATGAATATTTTTGACATCAATCCCAGCTGCATAAAGTAGTGCTAATTTGTCATATCTGACAACAAGGGCATTCTGACTCAGCAGTCATGGTGTCGGTGCTTTCCACAACTTTTGGCCTCTTGCTCTCTCTGTCTTTCTCCATCTACCTCTCTTACCACTTCTCATTTCTCTTTTCTCTCTGCCACTTCAGCGCTTTCTCCATCCCTGGGAGATTTATTGTGCTCCCCTTTACCTCGCACACTCTTGAAAATTGATAAAGCGGCAGCGTTTACCAAGACGACAACTATAACGCGCCTCGCTGCTTTGTCTTGCAAGCAGAGTATTTAATTTGCGGGGAGATTTTAGTTGACAAACAACACTAGTGCAAGCTGTTATGTATTTCATTGTACAACCCTCTTTGATATCGTCCCACTGGAGATCTCGATGTGCAGTGTAATGAACATCGACTGCTTTGCGATGAGAGTCATCTCCGTCTCAGATGCATCGCAGAATCTTGAAGTCTGAAAAGTCACAAGTTTAATTGAATTAAGGAAAAGCGAAGCTACACTTGCATTGTTTGTCCCTTCTTGCGGTTGTGGAGGAGGAATATTTCCATTTATGTCTCCGTGGCATGAATGTGATTCTTCTAATCCTCACTGCAATATCTCTATGGCTCGTAATCTGCGGCGAGATAAACAATCGTCTTGTCCGACGGCTCGACGAATGTCCTGCTGCTGTGAGCAAAAATGTTCGAGCGGATCCATTTTTCAAGATAAAGTCTCTTTGCGTCATTAAGTGCTGCCAAGTTTGCTTCAGAGTAGCACAATTCCAGCGGGAGGGGAAATTCTGCCCTGTTATGTGTCTACTTTGCACCTCCTTAAAGCAGAATATCATCATCACAATTTACTTGCCATCGCAAATCCCAAGCAGCGGTCCTATGTAGGCACTCTCCGTTTTTCATGGTTGAGGAATTCAACACCCAGATAGTGAAAGCCGGCTCTTGGCCTTTCTGAGTTCCTGCTAGATTGCAGCTTGTTGACCACTTGGGTGGAATCACTTACCCTTTTGTTCAGAATAAACGCACCACTCAGCTGCGTCCATCCTTCACCTCCTATTCCTCACTTCCTGCCGCCACATTTCACAGCCAAGTGAGACGCCAAATGAAGACGGCTACCTTCGTGAGTGTGTGCGCCCGGAATGTGGTACACGCAAAGCGTGCGCACAAACAAAAAGCATGCATATAAACATCTCACACTTATACGGACACATGCTCACTCACATTCACACATACTATCTCACTCTCAGCTGCTATCCTGACACTCAGTGTCCACTCCACACAAAGTTGGATTCAGACTGTCTGGCACCTTGTATCGCTCTCTGTCTCAGTCATTGCATTTCCTTCATTACACCTTCTTTACTTCCTTCCTTGGGGCGGCGACTGTGGCTCAGTGGTGGTTTAGGGTCATCCTTCAATCATGTCGATGTGTCCTTGGGGAAGACACTTAACCCCATGTTGCAATAATTGATGCCTCTGAGTCAAGGCACAGATGTTATATTACCCCATTTACACCCACTTCATGGGTCTCGGGCAGATTGGTTAGTTAACCTGATAGAAAAATAAAAGCGAAATGGAATTGCAGCCAGGAAGCATTCGAGACAAATAAATTAGATTGTTGTTGAAAAGATGTAAACTCATCCATTCCGCTTGAAGTTGCATAAGTAATCTTAAAAGTGAACTACATCAGTAAACAGCCTGTTAAATAGCCTCACACTAAAATGAGTCATTCTTCTCCTTGTTACATTAAAGCAACTGTAAGAAAGTGTTGCTTGTGTTTGCATGCAGTAAAAGTTTAGCATTGACCTGATCCCAGATCAGTACAACCATTGAATCAGACGACGACCTGCATTGCTGAGCAAACAACTTGCTCATTTTACGTATTCTTATCACGCTAAAATAGGGATGAACCAGATTAGCATTCTGGAGACAGACGCATATATGTGTAAATACAGTATAATAAATTAGGTGCAGATATCATCTTAAGTGTAAAGACCACGAGCCACGGATAACCCAAAACTTCTCAATCCCATACCAATCACTTAAATGTTGATAACAAAAACAAGCACTCCACGATACAGAAAAGGGGCTCATTATGTGGATAGCCAGCGGCTTGCAGCGGACATTTTTGCTCCTTTAACTCGCCCCTCCATCCTTCTCATATGGAGAGCTGTTTCACACAGGCAGTGATGAAAAGGAGTGATAATAAGGCGAGGAGGAGTAAAAAAACAAATGAAGGGAGCAAGATGTTTATTTAAATGGGACCACCTTGTGCTTTGTTGGAAATACAAAGAGGTTTGCATAATGCTATTCCTAGGAGGTCTCATTGTCGTGGCTGCTCCACACATCATGAGTGGAACAAAGTCCTTGCAGATTAGCATGTGTGTTTGTGTGCTTGTGTGTGTTGATGCATAGCAGAACTCCTCCACCTGTGCTGGGCAAAGGATAGTAGGCAAAGTATAATTCCCAGCACTGTGGCAGTTCATAAACCTCGTACTTCCACCCACTGCAACATCAGTGATCAACTATTTCTCAAGTTGTTTAAACTTTCCTAACACTTAAAAATGGCAGTACCCAGATCAGTGCGTCTCCTCCTACGAGGCTCTGTGGGATTCTAAAAGATGTGGGGAATCCACAGCTCTGGCATGTCTCTTTTCTCCAAACTCCCAAAACCTGAGCACTGGAAGCAAAGGGATAATTACGAGACATGGCCGATTCCAGGGAAGTAGGATGAAGATGTACTTGCCAATTGGAGCCTTTGTTTGGCCCCGTTCGAGGCACAAGAGTGCTACTTCCTGTTTCTGTGAGAGGCGCTTTAATCTAATTAAAAGCTGATTAATGGCGTGCCGACGAGAATTGCTGGAGCTCCAGCAGAAGCTTAGTGAGGGGGAAAAATGCCCCCCTCCAGAATTTGCCACTGTCCTGTTACTGGTAAACAGTCTATGAAATATTGGTCGTAAACAGTCTAGACTGTTGTAAACAGGAAGGCCGAAATGCACCCCAAGGAAAGACGTCCTTGGGGTGCATTTAGGCACTTGTTTCTGCTAAAATCAAAGGAGAGGGTCAGATGGAGCAGAGAAGAGTTTAGTTATGGAAAGCATCCAATCAAACTGTCTCTCCACTGAGATTTGACTCTCACCATAAAATCAGTCAGTTACACCAGGCGAGCACGATGCTTTGGATTATATTTCAGGGTTCAACCATCGTTTATATCCAATGGAACATCAAATTTGATTGAGTGCGGAAAGGCCGAGGTGTTAACAACATTCCTCCAACGAATACAACAGCCATGAACGAGAGGCGGGGAAGTACAAATGGTCTAAGGAGAAAGATTTAAGCTTCTATTTATGTAAGCGAGCGAGAATCTGTCTGGTGTATAAACACAAGTATTTTGGGTTTTACGTTTGATTTTGACGATGGGTTTAAGCCGGCGGGGGCAACTCATCTCATCCTTACTGCCTTTCATTCGACTCTTATAAGCACACAAACTCACACAAACACACACACACACACATCCAAATCCTAATTCACACAGCTGTCCACAAACACGGTCACACACACACAAATTCATTAACGCACACAAATATGCTCTCGCATACACACGTGCAAACACTAAGTGGCCTGTGCCCTTTACCGTGAGGGTCTTATTATGTGGCTATTAGAGATGCTATTGTTTGTCAGATCGTTGCACAGGGAGATAATATAACCTGAGAAAAATTGACCACAGCGTCCGCTGTGTGTGTATGTATGGGGAGAAAAGCATCGACCGTCATCCTCCAAGGCGAGAGTTAATCCAGAGTATCCATCACACTTTAGCATTCTATTTCACAGGAGGGTGGGCGGGAGCTGGCGAGGCTGGAGGGAGCAGAAAATAAGAGATGGGTGCTGACACCGAACCAGAGACAGGAAACCCCTCCACCGTCAAACACCATCACAGCTGGCATCACGCATTCAATGCAGAGTCTAGTCGGAGGTTTGCATTTGTTTAGGGGCTAGCGGTCCGGCTTTGGTGCACCAGGATGTTTAAATAGTCCGAATTTAAGGTGAAACAGTCAAAACCCAAACCCCTAAAACACCTGTGTTTTCTGAGATGCTGTGTTCTATTGTATTGGGGTGCATTGCTTGTACAGCAACACATCAGAAACTCCCCACCTCCTTCTCAATTTTACACACAAAGGCTTAAATGTTGACTATCGCCGTTGAATTACACAAACTATTGCTTCTAAAAATATTCACCCTCTCCCGGAGCGTGCAAAATTATCCGAGTAAAAACAGCCAGAACAACGACGAGGTCCTGCACACCCACACGGATCAAATGGATGGAGCGATGACCACTGTTACCCGTGTGCTCTACCCCAGAAGGTACAGCAACAACAAAGTCAGAGCCACGGCTATCGCTTTGCCCGTACCCACCCGGTCCTGAAGAGAGGTCTAATTAGGCACGCTAAGTGACACCTGTGTGGGTGGGTGTACTGCACCATGGCTGCGTGGAGGCCTGACATGCTGTCGACAGAACAACACATTAACTCAGGTGAAAGCTTTTAGACCAGTTAACACACAGGGAGACAAAAGAAAAAGCAGAACAACTAAACCAAAAGGACCTCCAAATACAATGTGATTCAGAGAAACACGAGAAAGCCCGAAATCAACAGGTTTTTAATCACATCCTTCGTCCACATTCACAGGAGATGAATGTATCTCATGCACCAGTCTTTCCTGCACCGTTTTCTTGTGGTAATGAAAATGTTCCTTGCTTGGATTATTTATTGGCACCAAAATATTGAGTACTGTTATCACAAGCTCTAAACCAGGAATTCAACAACGGACTTTAATGTGAATCTAGTGTGTGTATGTGCACTGCTGTCCATCATCCAGACCCTCATCAGCCCATATGCCCCTCCGTTCTCCTCCCCCATTCCCCCTTCCTCTACATTTGCCTCAGTCTAAACCTATACTTGCCATGATGAAGCCGGGGAGATCACTGATAAAAGCACTATTTACATGCCATGGGATCATACAAAGAAGACCAATATACTTTTAAATGCCTTAGAAACAACAGGTCTAAAAAATTTACATTTCAGGAAATCAAATCAAATCAAAATGGTTGATCGACCGATGTTTCATCATAATGCAATTAATATTTGACTTCTATACAGGGCTTATACACATGTAATAAAGTAGTCCATGAATGTATTCCAATCCCTCCTCGTCATTGTGGAGGTTGGCTTCTGGCTTATCGCTGCCTACACCTATAGTCAATGGGAATATCTAAAGGTTCCACTCGTTGTCTTTTGTAATTATTTTCAGTGCATTTTGCTTGTACGCCCTCTGGCTTTTTGGAGAATAATGCAGCTCACAGCGCACAGAGTATAAACGCCTCCGTTGATGCTAGGAACTGGTCTGCGGAGGCACCAAAGCTTCAGGCCTCTATCTTCAGTCCTCATTCCAGTCACTGCCGTATCTCTATGAACCCCCTCACACGCGCAAGCAGTCGACCGGTTTATATCGGCTTATTCCCGAAGGCTGGACTGCCAAACTCCAAACCCCCATCCCAAACTGTCGAGCACGTCATTTTGCTCGTGATGCAGTACATCCGGGTTTTTTTTCTGGAAGATTGTAGATGACGTTTTTTTCTTTCTTTTCCCTCTCATTACTGTCTTGTAGCCCTGACCCGGTCAATACATCTCTGTGGACTATTTACTAGACAGCTGTGCCATCCACCAATGCGAAATCCATATCTCAAATCCTAGCAGAAATGTCCACCTTTAACCAATCCATCCTCCCCCTTCACTCCTTTTTACCTTTTTCTTTCCTCTCCCTATCCCACATATTTCTTCCCTGCTCGCTGGTCACCTGTGTTCCTTCCCTTCTCTGTTTCCTCTCCCTTCCTCCCCTTGTTCTCCTCCTCTTCCTCCTCTCCTCTCATCCTCCTCCGTTGATGCACACTGTCTTTGTGCAGTCCCTGTCAGATGTCGGTAGATGCAGCATGTTCGGAATAAACTGTCATTGGAATTTTTGTTGAGAACACAACACCAGCTGGACAACTTGAGCTTGTTTTTCAGGCTCAGATGAACAACTAAAACTGCCAAACAGGAAAATAGGAAACGTTGTCCGCCCCCCACAGCTTTCTCTCTCTCTCTTTCTCTCTCTCTCTCTCTCCATATTTCATATCTCTTTCTCTTCAGCAGGCTGTGGCCGTTGCCTGAGTTTCTAGTTGCGTGTGTGTGTCGGTGTGAGGACGTGACTTGCTTGGGTAAAGAGAGCAGACACTCGAGTTGACGCTGAAACACACCACACTCTGACTAAATGCACACACTCATGCACACTGATGCGCTCAAAAGCAGATGCATATGCCTCTCCACTCCCAAGCACTTGAGTGTCTGAAGCTGCTGTTGCTACTAAACGTAAACTTACACGGAGCGTTAGCAGAGCTCGGCCAGTAATTGCAGCCCTCAGGGCAGCGTTTTGCCCCGTTTGTTTGGAACCAGGGGAATCGTTGGTACGCTTGAGAAAGGTCTCAATTCAAAGCTGTTTTAGTTGCCAGTCAGCAAGTCGTAAACGTATTACCTCTGAATGAGGGGCGTCCCTTGAATACGCAGGTGATTCTGCTGTTTAATGAACACATTGGAAATCAGTTTGTTCCTTTTCCTTGCTTCGCTGGTTCTTGTCCAACTTTCTCACATGAACGTCAAATGGACAGATTGTGAGTGGCGATGGGGATGGCGTTTCCATAGCAACCCCAGGGCTACAAGTGTGCGCTCTTTCATTTCTACATATTGTCCGCATGACGAGGTAGAGGCCGTTGTTAGTCCGTTTTGTTTTAGTGGTGGAGGTATGGGAGGTTGAGAGAGAGGCAAGCTGAGAGAAAAGCAGAGAAAGAAATGAAGAAATAGATCAAAATGGATGTTCCCAGCACATAGCCAGGTTCCCCTGTGTCTGAACTTGATCTGCAGACGGCTTCATAACAGTCCAAACATGTATCTGCATTGCGTGTGATATGCAGGGCGCACGGCAGCCGTTCAGCTTCAGCCTCATGGCCCAGTGTGTAAACGGTTCATCAGTATAAGAGGCATTCACAAAATGTGTGATGAAAAGTAAGATACGATAGATAACATACACTTTGATGTCCCACAGGAACATTTGTCTTTCAGCGTCATAATCCTACATGCACGCGTAGAATGAAGATCCTACATGCACTCCTTAAATACTCAATAATAATAACAATGAATAAAACCACATGTGATCAACACATATAATAAAGTATCAAGTCACAATATACCAGTCTCCAATAAAACTGTATCATATAATACTATTTGTTGCTCTATATAAATATTTAGATGGAGGATGGAATGAACTGATTCAGCCTGTCTGCATGAAGACAACACCAGGAGTTCTGCTTTCAGAATATGTGTTCGGTCTCCTTGAGCTCAGATTATTCATACCGGGGCTGAAGATAAGGTGATATTCTTTTCCCCTATGATCTTCATGGCCATTTGAGTAAGACATGCGAGCTTAGACTTTAACTGTATTCACAGGTTATCTGACCATACTTTGATGCCATATTGTAGCGATGGGAAAGATTACTTTGTTATGACTTGCGAGGGTTCACCTTATTTGAATGTCTTTCTCATAGTGATGGTTTAAATCATTTTCACGATAGCAATGCCAGATCGGCAAAGTTGAGCAGCATCGTGTGCGGGCTTACGCCGCACATTGACCCACGCCTATCGACCGCTGAATGGGCTCATCAGACTGGAATCGGACCTGCGTTATCACAATGCAGGAATCGCAGTTTCCATGACAGATCCAAGAACTTTACAGCAGAGGTCCAAACACGTCACATTGATCATAGGCATTTGAACACTGAATTACATTTAGTTAACTCATACGACTTGGAAAAGTTTTACAGTTGTAATTACGACTTGTGTTTTGGCAGAAATAACTGACAAACAATGTGAACGTTTCATAATGACTGAACACAGAGTTTAACTAGAATGGGCACTCGGTAGAGCGCATACCTTCGCATATCACAAGATTGGGCATTGAATTATGAACATGTTGGCATTAGTTGCATGCCAATTGGACAAAAATGTATCGTGCTATGGTAAAAAAAAGATTTTGACCTTTCCATGACCTTGACCTTTGACCCAATTGATCCCAAAATCTAATCAAATGGTCCCCGGATAATAACCAATCATCCCACCAAATTCCATGTGATTCAAGAAGATTTGACCTGTTCATGACCTTTGACCTTGACCTTTGACCCGATCGATCCCACAATCTAATCAACTGGTCCCCGGATAATAAACAATCATCCCACCAAATTTCATGCAATTCGGTTCAATACATTTTGAGTTCTGCGAAAGATATTGACCTGTTCATGACCTTTGACCCGATCGATCCCAAAATCTAATCAACTGGTCCCCGGATAATAAACAATCATCCCACCAAATTGCATGCGATTCTGTTCAATACTTTTTGAGTTTTGCGAATAACA
This sequence comes from Pseudoliparis swirei, assembly GCF_029220125.1. Taxonomy (NCBI): domain Eukaryota; kingdom Metazoa; phylum Chordata; class Actinopteri; order Perciformes; family Liparidae; genus Pseudoliparis; species Pseudoliparis swirei. The sequence goes on from NC_079394.1 coordinate 9,512,066, forward strand.
CGCATACAAATAAATAAATACACGGCGATCAAAACATAACCTTCCGGCATTTTCAATGCGAAGGTAATAACAAAAGGAAAATACCTACAGGATACACAATTATCTTGTCAAGTTGTCATGTTGAATATCATGAGCTATACTTGTATAACTTGTATTAAACCTTTTAACAGATTCCAAAATTGGTACTCTGCTGTTTTTCACGGCTGCCACTCATATCATTATTTAGATTGGGGTGCACATGACTGGCCCAACGAATTGGTAAATACAACTCGGAAAATGGATTTAACTTGATCCCCGCTGTCATTTATTCTTTCCAACTAAAAGCACCTGGATCCATGACATGCACAGCTTTGACCAAACATCGAGGTAGCAGCTGAAAAAAAGTGACTTATCTTGTCAATATGTTTTTCATCCGAAGGGAAATAATATTTTTACCTCACAGAGATTCTAATATAAACCAACACCTTCACCTCAGGCACTTTAACCCTATTATTACATTAGCAGGAGGGACATTGGAAACAAACAACCAGAGCATTACCGCCGTTGATCCTCGGAGAAGCCTGGATGGCTGCGAGGCCCAGTCCAATACAACCATGGCTCTAGAGGGAGAAACCCCTTGACTCTCCTTCCCAGCTAAAGTGCAGGGGCTGTAGCGGGAGGGATGGAGGGAGCATTTACAATGCACTTTGTAGACGGAGTGCTTGAACACTTTAGACAAGTTGGTGTCAGTTCGTCAGCGTGTTATTACCGGTGATGATGTGTCTTCTGTGGAATAAAAGCCCACAGCAGGACTCTGCTTTCCCATCTGCACAGGCAAGAGGAAGTACTCCCCTGTCAGCTGGCTGAAAAGGGTCCTATTGTGCCAAATGGTAGGAAACAAGCTTTCACGGACCAGACTTTTGGTAATGCGGGAGCAGGACCCCACGTTGTGAAATGGAAAAGATGGAGGGAGGAAGAAAGAGAGGGAGGGAGGGACAGGGGGCTGCAGTGTTCCATATTCACCTTTTGCCTTAAGTGATATCTCCCCCCTCTTCGTCCACTCTGTCTCTTTCGCTCAACTTCCTTTCGCCTCTCTTAAAACACCCCGTCACACCGGGACACATTTGTGCCCCAAAGCCGGTGGGTAGCGGTCCAAGAGACGGGCCAGTTGCCACCTTCTGCCTCTCTTTGTCAACATCAGACAAACCAAGGCCGCCAACCGCCATGTGGGTATGCTAATGCATGGTGCCCCGTGGCTGCTCATAGAGATGCCAATCTTCAGCCGGGGCCAACTGGGTGTGAGGAAGAAGATGAAGCTTTGACTCCTGGATCCTGTCAGTCTGAAAGGGCGAACAGCCCTCGCAGCCTGGCGGTGCACTTTGTTTGGGCTTCACTAGAATCCAAGGCTATCGAGAGGAGAAGAGGCCTGATTACATTCACGCCTGACATTAAGATGCATTTCCAGAATACAAATGGAAGGACAACACTCATTTAAATGCATATCCCCTCCTCTAGTAATACTGATAGGTACCTGCAGTTTATAATCAACAGTAAACATTAATTTTACCCAAGGGTACCACCATCCACTCTTAAGTAGTATGTCACAACCTAAACTGATTGATTTGCATACATTCGTCGATTGGAACCATTTAGAAATATAATAGGCTCCTTAAATCAGAATATATATATATATATATATATATATATATATATATATATATATACACTACCGTTCAAAAGTTTGGGGTCATCCAGACAATTTCGTGTCTTCCATGAAAACTCACTTTTATTTATCAAATGAATTGAAAATTGAATAGAAAATATAGTCAAGACATTGACAAGGTTAGAAATAATCATTAATATTTGAAGTATTAATTTTGTTCTTCAAACTTCAAGCTCAAAGGAAGGCCAGTTGTATAGCTTATATCACCAGCATAACTGTTTTCAGCTGTGCTAACATAATTGCACAAGGGTTTTCTAATCAGATATTAGTATTCTAAGGTGATTAGTAAACACAATGTACCATTAGAACACTGGAGTGATAGTTGATGGAAATGGGCCTCTAGACACCTATGGAGATATTTCATTAGAAACCAGACACTTCCACCTAGAATAGTCATTTACCACATTAACAATGTATAGAGTGTATTTTTGATTAATGTTATCTTGATTGAAAAAACAGTGCTTTTCTTTGAAAAATATAGACATTTCTAAGTGACTCCAAACTTTTGAACGGTAGTGTATATACAGGACTGTCTCAGAAAATTAGAATATTGTGATAAAGTTCTTTATTTTCTGTAATGCAATTAAAAAAACAAAAATGTCATGCATTCTGGATTCATTACAAATCAACTGAAATATTGCAAGCCTTTTATTCTTTTAATATTGCTGATTATGGCTTACAGCTTAAGAAAACTCAAATATCCTATCTCTAAATATTAGAATATCATGAAAAAGTATACTATATATTAAACAAATCACTTGAATTGTCTAAGGCTCAGGAAACCTGCAAGGGTTTCCTGAGCCTTAGACAAACACTCAGCTGTTTAATAAATCTTTTTTTACTTTTCTGAGGAAATATTAAATATTTAGAGATAGGATATTTGAGTTTTCTTAAGCTGTAAACCATAATCAGCAATAAATCAGAATAAAAGGCTTGCAATATTTCAGTTGATTTGTAATGAATCCAGAATGCATGACATTTTTGTTTATTTAATTGCATTACAGAAAATAAAGAACTTCATCACAATATTCTAATTTTCTGAGACAGTCCTGTATATATCACAAACCTTGTATGACTCAAGGCAGAAGTGTTCTCATGCCCCTGCACACCCTGCCAATTTCCATGTTGTGTTTATGTGGCTCCACTTTTTGGTTTTTAATGAACCGTAGAGAGTCCATATTTATACCAGTGGCTTAATACTTTTAATGATGTGCTGATTTAGCCATCTTCCCTCTGTGGCCGTGCCCCAGGAGACTCTTCATTAGCACTATAGCACTATCCAATCTGCCTGCGTGTACTTTTCTAAAGACACTCTTACGTCCACGCCGGTCGGGCGAGGGTGAATGAGCAGTTTCAGATGTGAAATGTGACCGGAGGGTCGATGACTTGAGGATTTCCCAGTGGCACGGCCTGATTTATTTATGCATGTGTTCCATAGGGGAGGATGTGACCCTGTGGTCAGCATAATGCTCCACATTGTTTATCCTCTCTTTTTCTCACCTTGTATTCCACTTCTCCGTCAGACTGAACAATGAGAGTAACGGTAGAACAGCTCCTGAAGTACTGGACATCAGCAGCATTATAATTAACCACAAGGTCAGAGATGTGGGAAATTACAATCGCCCTGCGTAGAATAACGACGTAAGAGCAACAACCTGTGACAGAAAGAAGATTAGGCATGACAGATAGGAGGGATTTATTTATTTTCTGCTGTTTTTCGTTTTTTTTCCTCTCCATCTGCCTCTCTCTTTATCTTCCTCCAGTGCTGTAAAAGTCCCCTATGAGTTGTAAAAGTGATACGCCATCAAGTCCCTCTGATTCGATGAAGAATTATGTGCGCTGGAAACGGAGCAGTAAATAAACGGTGCGAGTACAGCGCTTGTGGAGAAGCACGAAGAGGAGCCCGTCCACGATGTCGGCAGACTGGATCGATGAACATCACTTTTTGACATCCCGAAGCGAGGGCTCGGTGTGCCTGTGGATTTGTGTGTGCACACGGACGTGTTTGCAGAAGTGTGTGTTCCGTTCTGCACAAAAAGCTGCCAACTCTCTGAGAGGAAGGCAGAAGGCGGAGAGACCAGAGTCAGAGAGGTGTCTGTCTGAGTGTGTGAGCGAAGAGTCTTCCATGTGTTCATATAATACACGTATGCACGAGTGTGTGTGTGTCCCGTCCGACCCCATCATTTAATGCATTATCATTTACCAGCCTGTCACACCGCTACACCTTGGCTTTAATGGCAGCCAATAGTGAAAGCTCTGCACTGCGCACCACTCAATCACCGTAATTGCTGGAGATGTCACCGTCTTCCTTTTGCTTTGAAAAGCAGCCTGCCTCTCCTCCCCTCTCACCTCATTTAGGGATGAGCGTAGATCTCCTGAGCATTTGTTGCATGTGGTACAGTTACAGACTGGCCATATTTGTGTGTGTGTTATGAAGCGGAGCTCAGCAGGAGTCTTGTCAGGAGGCCATAGTTGTGTGTGATGTCTGTCAGGGGATATATACACTAAACTGGGACTTGGAACTAATGCTCGTGACATCATGTATGTGTGTACCAGGCATCTGTTTCGGTTGTCAGAACTGAAACTATGGTTGCCATTTTTAATTGAGTTATATTTTGAGTCATTAAGTTGCTATGCAGTTATACGGTTGATAGTGAAAGTCTTGTGCAGGCCGGTGTTTATCGGCCCGTCAATGTGTGTGCCAGTTCTTGCAGCCTCCACCTCATGATGTCGTTGAGCTGCCCACTCGTGTTGCTGTAAGCTCCAGTGCTTGTCTAACTCTTTGGTTCCGTATGAACTTGAATGAGTGAACTTGATGTGTCACTTTTTTAAGTCTTGTACATGCCTGAAAAAGCCAGGATACTTTGCATCCAAAGAAACTTCAAACCTCAGCGTTAAACAACTTAACTTGCTTTGCCATTGTTTTATAAAGAGACGTATGTGCGCATGCAATATTCAAATATCACTTGTGTCATTTATATTTATTTTTGGGGGAACATGTAGCTGTTTGCTGTGCATATTTTATTATGATAAATATAATTGGTTTCATTGAATCACGCACAGATTTGTCACTAAGAGCAACCTCTTTCCAATTTGATCAACTGATTCAAAACCATTCATTTTAGCTCCTTTACATACATTTTGCTAACACATTATTTATTTTTTAAACAAGAATTTCATCTGTTATGATGTATTTCTTCAGTATGATGTGTCTAGTTCTACCTCACGTTTAATTGAGTACTCGGAACACAAACTCAAATAGAAGATCGCTTTCATACTCTCAACTCAACAGCAGCGAATGCCTCCGTAATCAAACAATCTCATCACGTTTGCAGTCTGTCACATAATGTAGGGCTGTGGGTTGTCCTGAGCAAAGCCAAGGTCACATTGACGGCTCATCTCGACTCTGAATTGTAGTTGCCTAACAAAGTGACAACTACCAGGCCAACCTGCGAGCACGAGATGAGTGACGACAGAAACAACAACACCACTGCATATGAGTGCAGACAGAGCTCAACCTGGCTGGTGCTTTGAGGAAAGACCTTGGGCTCTTGGTGCTGACATGAAGCCCCCACTAAGGACGAAGGAGTGAAAGCTCTGGCAGAGATATTCTCTGAGACATTCCACGAAGGATAAAGGAATTAGTTTAAAGGCCCAGTGCATGTTTCTCCAATCTCTTCTTCTTTTGTTGTACAGTACACGTCTGTTGTAAAAACAATGTCTCTTGAGTTCATCATCTGTAAAATTACAAGTCGCTTCATTTGATTCCCAGGCCGAGACTCCAGGCTGTACACGTAGAAGCAAATGTGAATATGCAGATTATATGAGAGAAATACTGTCATAAAAGGTGCGAGTGAACATGGCAACGCAGGTTTACCACCGCTGACATTTTGTGCAGAGAAAGAATGTTGCCGTTGGAGATGAAGTGTGTGTCAACAGGACTGCCTGCAAGATGGTGTCCAGTTTGCTGAGTGTGCACCCAGTCGGCCCAGAAATATGAGGAGCATTCAGAATGTTGCTGAGTTTCTGGTTCGCAGACTCTCCCCTCTTGTGTTGCCCCACCGAGAATAAGCTATTGATGTGATTCATGTTTCAGCACATGGTTACTCGCGGGGTCTCGTCCATGACGGCTCCTGCTTCTGCTTCTGCTTTGAAAATAAGTTCAAGATGCACCAGTAATATCCTCCCGACCTGCCAGTTCCACCCACACACATTCTGGAGGAGCAGGCTTGGCATGATCGTGGAGGGGAAATGCCACAGTGTTTGAAAACCCTTCTTTTTTTAGTGTTAACAACGATGTAGCTTTGTCTGAATCTGGCAATCTCCGAGTGCGCCCAGCCGCCCGCTCTCTGCAACTTAAGGGTGTGAGATGTGGATTTAGAGGCACAAATGTCAGCTTGTGTGTTTCTGTTGTAACTCTCAAGCACAGAAATGACACTCTTCACTCTTTAACTGTCATCTTTTCTTCTAGTTAACAAAGCAAGTGAATTAAAAAAAGGAGATGTTATCTTAAGATGCACTTTTAAGGGTTTTAATTCATGTTTTTATATTTTGACCCGGGTTGCATTCATATTACAAACACTATCTGGAAAAATAAATGGAGTGCCTCGTCAGACCTTCAATTAAAAAGGGTTCCTATACATCCCTGACCACATAATAAAGGGGGTTTCAAATTGAACTTCTGGCCTCAGAACGCATATGAATATGCAGTGGGTTATTCCTTATTTAATTTGAGCCTAGAGGGATAGCAAAATGATTTTAAATTGCTTCTATGCTATTGTAGAGGATAGAAAGGAAGCTGCTTGTAAAATGGTAATTCGGTAAAAGGAGATTTTAGCCACCAGTTTCTAAGCATCAGCTAACTTGTGCATATGTCTGGTAAGCCTCAGTGAGTAGCAGCAGATTGAAGCACAAGGCCTTACTTCAGGTTTCGTTTTGATTCCTTACTCTCAAGACATTCACTTTCCACTTTGGCAAGAGATTAAAAAAAACACACCTCTAATTGGTGCGAAATAAAACCTCAACACGCTTCAAAATGTGACTTGACCATCATTAAAATAGTTAAGAATGTTTCTTATTCGAGCTATTAAAATCTGACGAGATGTCTCCCCTATACTTGTGGTGTGATTTATCATAAAAGATGCATGACTCCCACCAGAGATGTGAATAGCTCAAATGACCTTGACAGGAGAAACATCCTCTTTCTGAAATTGTTACCTTTTTAAGTGAATTATGTCGAGTCTTGTTGATTCCATGTAAAGCACTTAGTGATAAACCTAGATGTGTCCAATAATGATAAAAACCCTGGGTGAATATATTTGAGTTGAGTCTCCATGGGCCTGCTCCGTCTAATAGCTGGTAATGTAATTACGTTTCCATCAGTGGGAGGCCTAATGATTGACTGGTGGAATGAGATGTGTGCAAGTGAGATAAACCTCCCTCTCAAATACGTACTAATTTACAAATAACAGAATAAATATACAAAACAGAATAACAGCATGTATGTACAATAAAACAACAGTGTCAATGAATGGGAACGTTAGTGCAGAAAGAACAAGTGGACAGACGTGTATTCCCATCCGGTGTCTGCCGTGGACTTCTTCACTGACACTTTGCTAAATAAGCTACAATCCAAGTGTTGTGGCATTTGTGAAGGTTGTGTGCCGCTACCAGAGGCGTGGCACATTGTGGTAAACCCAAGCTTCTTCCCCATTTCCCCTCGCCAAAGAACACTGCCTCTGGTCTGAGACAAACCTCAGCACTACTGCTGGTCCCTTCACACATCCTAATGGGGCCGTCTGTCTGGCCAGGGAGTCTAACCAGTGTGTGTGTGTTTCTCTGTATTCCCCCCCCCCAGGCTTTGAGCTGCTGTATCAGCCGGAGGTGGTGAGACTCTACCTATCTCTGCTGACGGAGAGCCAGAACTACAACACCCTGGAGGCCGCTGCCGGGGCTCTGCAAAACCTCAGCGCTGGACAGTGGACCGTGAGTCCAGGGTTGGGGAGGGTGAACCACGCAGACACGATGTCCTTGTCCTTACTCGTTTATTGCATTCTTGCAACGTCTGTCCTTGTCATTGACCTTTCAGGAACAGAAATCTTGCATTTTGATTGGAGAACAAATAGAGCGTTTGATGGGCTTAAGAGGAAGCAGAGGTGTAGATGCTCTGTCTCTGCAAACCATATAGCCAGTTTAGACTGCAATACATCTCAAGATGTGAACAGTGCAGCATCAGGTAGATCAAACACAATCTTTGAAGCTATACCTTTCTTGGTTAGAACCATTCATCTAAGAGTGATCGTATGACTATATAAGTGTGAGATAACTAATGTAGACCAAATTTTCACATCTGATAGATGTTTTGGTTCTGCTGATGGATGATGTGAGAACCTCTAGAGCCAGGAACAGACATGTATTCCAAGTAGAGCGACTGTGGATCTGCTGAGAGGCTGTAGCTTGTGTCTTTCAGCATTCAGTCCACAGCAGCGTTATCGCCGCAGCGCTTCTCTTGACACTCATGTCTCTAGACTGAGAACACGTCCTTCAGTACTCTAAATGCACTGACCGCATCGACCTCGAGTGGTGTAAACAGCTTCGAGTTACAGCCCTGAGTCTCGCAACCAGTGTAATAATTCGGCATTTTAAGAAAAAAATCTTCTTTCTTTTGGTGTATTGGTTTTCCTGTCGGAGCTGATCAGAATGTTGGTGCGAGGTTCAGGCACATGTGGAGCAGCTCACACTGTCGCATCTGGACACAGCTTGCCCCTGCTCCCTGGGAGGATACCGGAGCTGCTTCTTTGAATCCTTTTCATTCTTCGCCACTGCTTAGTTCTTCTCTACTGGATCTACCTGTTTCTTAAAGCTTACTACTGCCACCTGCTGGTTCAGCCGTGCCCTTCCTCTGCTTAATTACATCTCTTGGGGTACCAGTGCTTAGAAGATAAACCCTTTTATGTCAAACTTAATGTTTTATGTTACAAAAAAAAAAGCAGAGCCCCACAGTGTAATGGTGTGAATTAGTCAGGCTCAAGGAGCAGTGTTGCTGAGCTCTCTTGTAGTTAGTGACTGAGTGATCGGGCGTGTATTGGTTGTGTGTGAGCATGAAGAAATGTCTAAAAAATGCCCTCATGGAGCTTCGTCAACGTGTGGTCATTGCTCCCAAGTGGGAATCTGTCACTCTGCATGAATGCCAAACAGGCAGTCACTGACAGTTACTTAACTTACTCTGTAGGTTAAAAATATGAAAAAGCAGTCACACCATGCCCTCTGTCCGCCCCCTAGTGGTCCAACTACATCCGAGCCACGGTGCGCAAGGAGAAAGGTCTTCCCATCCTGGTGGAGCTGCTGCGCTCCGACTCCGACAAGGTGGTCCGAGCCGTGTCCATCGCCCTGCGCAACCTGTCCATCGACCGCCGCAACAAGGACCTGATTGGTAACATCATGAGCGATGCAACACAAACAGATTTAAGATCCACGTTGACCGATTGTGTGAAAAAATACACTTCAACATTCAGCCAAAGTTCATGTGAGGCTTCCCCTCAACAGGAACTCGCCTCGTCTGAAACGCACTGTTTACATTATTACCAGCAGCTTCACCTGTAAACCTTCCTGTTCACAGGAAGTTATGCCATGCGGGACTTGGTGAGCAACCTGCCGAGCGGCCAGCAGCGGCCAGCCAAAAACCTGGAGGAGGACACTGTGGTCGCCATCCTCAACACCATCCATGAGATCGTCACTGACAGCTCTGAGAATGCCCGCTCCCTCGCCCAGGCTCAGGCCATCGAGAAGCTGGTTGCCATCAACAAAACTAGGTAAGACTATAGTATTAACATGCAAACCGATTTAGAATGATTTATGGTTGTAAGTCAGTTGTGTTAAGGATTTAATGTATTTATTTGGCTACTTTATACATATATGCGCCCCCAAAAGGAATCTGCACAATTACACCGTCAACAATGGCAGAACTATTTGCCTTTTTTCCCAAAGTATAGTTTTCCCAAACACACTCATCTTATCAGTCTTATCCTGTAGGTCAAACTAATTGTATCAGACGGTGAACCAAACACTAACGATACATTTATATTCTTGTAAGCCCTGCCAGAAATGTATATTTATATATATATATTTATATTTATATATATATATTGATATATTATACCATGATATACTGTATAATATATGTAATCATTAAACAATGACCTTGAATGCAAATACCATTAGTTATTCATGGTGGATAATGTGATATGTCTCCAATGGCCCCAGCTTGGCTCTCACAATACTAAATTCTAACCAGCCTGAACACACACACACACACACACATCACCACCCACCATACATGAATTACTAGGCTTTTAGACGTGGAGGGCAGTGCTGTGAAGCTTCTGCTCATACAGGTATGAGAGGAGTCATTCCTGTAGTGCCCGAGCTCTCCACAACAACCTGATATTTTGAAGAGGTGTTTTATATTAACACAGTGTTAATGATTCCAGACTGAAGTGTATCTGCATCCAACATTTAACTTAAGATCAAGAGCACTTTTCAAAGGCTCGTCCTTGTGGGTTATTGATCATACGAAGAGTCGTTCTAACTGACATGAATATACATCGCTCACTCATTGCCTCGGACACAGATGAGATCGACTTTCTTTGAAGTGAGGCCCCCACCCACATGTGATTAATACTGCTAGTTCAGAGGTAACCAATGAAAGGAGATGTGCACTGGCTCTGAATCAAAAACTAGAGACCCTGAAGCCACTCAGGGGACTTGACGTCTTTGAATAAAGAGATTGATTCACGCACTAGCATATCCAGTCGTCACTGTTTGGGGTTTAGATGGGATTTCTGACTTTAACTGCTGTATTACCTCTTCATATATTTGCCCCTTCTTGTGGACCCCTCAGCCAATCAGCTCGCGAAACCAAGGCGGCGTCCCACGTGCTGCAGACGGTCTGGAGTTATAAGGAGCTGAGGAACGCTTTGACCAAGGACGGCTGGAACAAAAGCCACTTCCAGGTACAGAAGCTATCCTTCACACGTCATCTGTGTCCTTAGTATTGTTGTTGTAACATCAGGTTACTTCAGAAATTACAGATACAAGATAGAAAGACCACTTTACCATTCATGGAGTGTCCCTCTGAGAGAGTATTAGCATCATCATAAGCCACACATATTTTACATCATGAGAACATGGTATTTTAAATGTTTGCATCCCTCTTCTTTTCTCAGGCTACGATGACAACCACTCCTAAAGCAACCAAGAACGGCAAGCCGGGCTACGACGACACCACCCTACCCCTGATGGAGAAGAGCCAAGGTCAGTTAGAGGGTGTGTGTTTGACCGTTGCCGTTTTCGCCTGTTTAGAGGACCAAGTCGGTGGAATAAAGGAGAAAAGATCCCAGGGCTCTTCAGTAGAATGACAATATTATTGTATTTACTATGAGGTCCGGTGCCTAATCAAAGGAGGGCGATATTTTAGTTTTCCAAATCCTGTGAAAAGACAACACCTAAAACATTGTTGTCCGTCGCTCAATACGTTGTGACTTCTCCACCCTGTCTCAGGAAAAACTAAATCTTTGAAAACCAAGTCGTAAATAATCATTTAAAAAAGATGTAAGAATTTCCTAAAACAACTCAACACTGTATTATTTAGCAAATGTTACTCCAAGAAATCTTTTTCAGTCTTTATCAATTGATGAATACAAATCTAAAGAGTGTTCTCAGCAGCAGGACAGCGAGGATTGACTCTAAATGAACGTCAATGCCCATGTTCATCATAACAAGGGGACATGTCAGCCAGAACAGTCATGCTGTTCGTTGATGTGTCTTTTTTAATTAAGGTCTGTAGCAAAAAATAAACAAGATATACAAGACGTTGACTACACAGACATACTATTATTATTATCTTCATTTAAAAGGGATCATGTACAGTTAAAATATAAATGTCACCATTTGATGCACTGTACCAGGGTGTAGCTTCAGCTCATTTGCATCTGTCGTCCCTTACAGACAATACTTGTTAGCAGGCTAAATTAATTGGTAGTTTTGTCTTTTCAAAGGATTTATTGACAATTAAAAGAATATACAATTTCACCAGATTTATGTTAGGGTAAAGTACACACACCTAACAGAACCCCACCCGTAGAGTCCTCAAAGCAGGTGCAAACACAATGCTCAATAACTTGAAGATGCTGTGTGATTGGGTCCAGTTTGCTGAAGAAATGTCTTTTTTTCTTCTTCTCATGGCTGTATTGAAGCGCTGTTCTTGTCCCGTTACTACTCTCATCCTCTGTGTGGCGAAGCTGTTGCGTGTTATATGTTGCACCAATGCTATATCATAGGGGTCAAAAATAAAGCGCATTAAATGGGGGCTGGAGTTTGAACAGCATGATGCCGCTGCTTTAACCAACACCGTCAATTCAACAGTTAGTTTTGACCAAATATAAAATAAATGTCCTGGTTTTTGTGTTGTGGGTCTTAAATTGACATAATTGGGTCAGTGATATTTGAAATTTCCTCCCCCCTTATGTATTTGTATATGGCAATCCACAATCCAAAAAGTGGGTTAGAGTTGTTTCTATAACAGCAGCAGTATGTGTGGGGGAGGGGGAGGAGCTTGTGCAGCACATTGGCCCAACAACAAACATCCCGTTGACAGAGGAGTCAATGGCATCGCCGCAGTTTAATGTCCCGATTTGTTGGCCTTGCGCCCCACTAATTTTTGGATCCATACGTGCGCATGAAACGCGGCACTCATGCCTGCCCACTCTCAGTTTGCATTGTTCAATCTCTGGCCGGGAACCATTACCCTGAAAAGCAGCAGCGTTTTTGCTCACTGACTCAGTTTTGTACAAATGGCATATGAATGCTTTTCAGACACCAGGAAATGTGGCAGTGGTGATATGATACCTTTGGATGAGCTGGGTCCAGGTAAGAGCCAGACTGCATGACTGTCATTAGCCAAAGCAGAGCTAGCTCTCCTCTAATCCCCCTCTAGTGTCCAACATCTCTCCTACTAGTTCTTTAACCGATGCCAAGAGGACATTTTTAATCCTACAATTCTAACCACTGAACACTGATCTCGTTGCGATGACTTCCGACATGAAGCTCTTTGATGCTGTATGTAAGACCCCTCTCTCGACAAGATGTTGGTACACAGCTGGGCTGTCATTAGAAGCTCAACACCAGCAGATGTGGGTGGTTCTCCACTGAAATAGAAACACTCTTAATATCTCATTTGGGAGAATTCCTCAGCTGAGATAAAGCCCATCTTGCCACCAATAAACACTGCGTAAGCCGGCGAGTGCGAAACATAATAATAATGTTATTTATGGGTTTAAAAAATAATAATAAAACATGAAAGAAAACATGTTCATGTATCTTTCTGGACCTTCGTCTTGCTGGCTGTTGGTCAGAGAGGACATCGGACACAGCAATCACTAGAATGTATCTCATAACCCATCGGCAAAATAATCTGCCATAAAGATAATGCATACCAATGTCAGTATTGTGTGAAAAAAATAACAGCGAAAGAACGTGATCAAAAATGTGAAGTTACATTTTAGTTTATTTTTAATTTATTTTTTTAGTACTCCGTCGCACTGCCAGATTATATCATGCTGGTTTTCCTACAAGTCTGGGTCCTTATTTATCAATCATCTAAGATTCCCTTCAAGAAATTGTACTTTTAGGACTAAAAATGCTCCTTTTGCCAAGTAGGACTTGAAGCTTCCTACATTGTCTTTGAACAATGAGAAGGACTCCCTGGGGAGAGTGTGATGTCACTCTTTTACAACATTCTGATCTTTTCAGGAGAACCTTGGTTGCCTTAAAGTAGTTCTCTGACAGTTGTGGTTTGAAATATTAATGGCAGGTAATATTGGAAAAGAAGAAAATAGCTACATGTTTATGTGTAGTCTTGTATTGTGAGGTAAGTAAGTTAAATTAATGTGAAATAAGAAAAGATAAAACTTATGTCAAGATTCTAAGATAACAATACAGTGTGAATACATCAATGCCAAAATCTGATAAACAGTATCGATCATAACAATTTACAAGTTAACAGTGAATTAACTGAATGTGTATGCGCATTATCTTAAGTGTATGAGGGATGAAAGTTAGATTTTTTACTGCTGAACCAGTTTTTCATTCAGACCCAAATCCTGACTGTTGTTTATTTGATTTTCTCATTGTCTTGAATGGCTTTTGGCAACTCCTCCCAGCTTAGAACATCTTTGCAGCTCTCCTGAATGTGTGTTATGATAAGAGGGATTTTCAAGGTTGCGAATGTTGATGAAATGTTTGAAAAGGAGGAGTAAATAGAATATGTGCTGGGGCTGATTTCCGACTTTTGACATGCTTGGTACATTCTGTGCTGGAATATGTGAGAGTGAAGTTTTACAACACACTTATGGGGACTGGGTTAAATAGCACTTGCAAATACTTCATCTGGTTTGTTTTGTGTGACTGTTGTGGTAAATAACACGAGTGCTGGAAGGTTTATAGAAGCACGAGCTAAGAATGTGCTGTTCCATGTTCGACAACTTTCAGCCACTCTTGTTAAGTGTTCCTTTGTCGGTCCCTCCGCAAAGGTTCAAACAACACCATCAATGATCTGGAACCGTTTATTTGTATTCATGGCTGGACAATAATTAACTGACCGTTGTTCTCTGACCTCATTAGATGGTTACTCCACCATTGACCAGAGGGAAAAGGACTGCAAATACAAGGCAGTTGACGGCTCAGTGGACCAGACAGAACGGGAGCCATTAAAGGTACAGGCACTTCTCTTCTGCTCTCCCAGGGGACAGAGAATGAAATAACGGTGTCTCATTGAAACGTCCTCTCCTTCTGCGACCCTTCCTTTTCCTCTCGCAACATGTTTTCTGAGATGGTCCTCATTAAAGGCTCTTAATCCTGTCGATTCTTTAAAGAGGCTGGCCGTTGTCATTCCCTGTTGATGTTGCCCGCCACAGCTCGGCACAGTGGACAGCCTCAGATCTGAGAGCCGCCAGTTAATTGAGTGTAAGCTTTTGGCGTCTGTAAAATTAATTAATCTGAGACTGATTAATTGAACCGCCAACAAATGCTCCCCTTTCGGGGACGAGCCTTGCCTTGGCAATGTCAGACTGCGGCAGTGTCAAGTGGTCGTCTGCCTACGACACAGCCATCGCACACTGCAGCCAAACTGGGCTTCTTGTTGCACTGATTGGCTATCCAGCTTCAAAGCACTCACAGGATAATGGGCTCAGAGGATGTCTGACACATGTCGGATGAATACTTTTTGTCGTTTTTTTTCATCTGCTTTAGTGCTCGATGAAAAGGATGTTCCCTGTGGGATTGGAAAATGAATGCAATAAAGAATCCATTAAGGCTGTGTTAGCATAAGTCTCTATCGATGAATGGACATATAGCTGCTTCCCCGTGCAAGTTAAAACTACCTCTTGAAAATATTTCCAAAGCTGGAACAAAGTTAAAAGAGCAGTTAATAATATGTTTTTTTAAAATCTGAATTATGGTTGTTCATGTTCTATTTGAAATTGGGTTCAACCAGGGTCATCTGAATCGACCAATACTGTGCTTAAACCATACAAATTGAATTGTTGTTGTTGTTGTTGTCTTGTTTAAATTCTAAAAGGGGGTCTTCATAGCCCTTGTCTTTCTTTATGTTGTGGCTCAATTATCAGTGTATTATTGCACATCTGAGAGAGGAAACTAAGAGTCTGTAATTGGATATATATACAGGACTGTCTCAGAAAATTAGAATATTGTGATAAAGTTCTTTATTTTCTGTAATGCAATTTAAAAAACAAAAATGTCATGCATTCTGGATTCATTACAAATCAACTGAAATATTGCAAGCCTTTTATTCTTTTAATATTGCTGATTATGGCTTACAGCTTAAGAAAACTCTAAAATCCTATCTCATAAAATTTTAATATTTCCTCAGACCAAGTAAAAAAAAAGATTTATAACAGCTGAGTGTTTGTCAAGGCTCAGGAAACCCTTGCAGGTGTTTCGAGTTAATTAGACAATTCAAGTGATTTGTTTAATACCCTACTAGTATACTTTTTCATGATATTCTAATATTTAGAGATAGGATATTTGAGTTTTCTTAAGCTGTAAGCCATAATCAGCAATAAATCAGAATAAAAGGCTTGCAATATTTCAGTTGATTTGTAATGAATCCAGAATGCATGACATTTTTGTTTTTTTAATTGCATTACAGAAAATAAAGAACTTCATCACAATATTCTAATTTTCTGAGACAGTCCTGTATATGTAAGTACTGTTTTATAAATGGAGGTTTATTGTGTGAGGCCCAGTGTCTACTTTATCCTGCAACAGTCAAATCAACTGACATGGTTGCTAAAAGTAGATCTTATTTACCCACTATTCTGATTGCATCTCAGAATTGATTTTCCTCTAAAAGTTCAAGGTGCTGCAGCTCTGATTTGTTTTATTTAAAGGAACTTACCACCAAGCTGGAAAGCATCGTTTCACTGCCCCCTCTGGTCGAAGTTTCATTTTGATTGCACTTCTGACTTTTGGCTTTCAAAAGTGTGCAATAACAGCCAACAGTGATGTCACAGTTCACTGACCACTGCATCAAGTCAAGAAGTTAAACTGGAGGAAACAATAAAACAAGATGTTAGGCTGCTTTTACAGTTTTTATTTTCATGTTTATTTTAACCGACGTCCATTCTGGATTGACATGTTGTCAGTGGAGCTGTTTGTGTTGAGCTTAAAATATGAAATGGAACCAAAACAAGTGCAAATGGTATCCAGTTCAAAGATATAATAAAACGACTAATATAGGAGCACAAAATAAAAAACAAGGGCAGCGGCGGTACTCAACACTGACCTCAGGCTTCAACAGTCCAGTTTGGTCGACACCTCCTCTTCCTCATATTAGGTTAACTATTAAACCAGCTGAGGTTACACCGTCACATCTTGGCATGGCCGAGACCGACCAACTGACAGGAGTGATCACAGCAAACGGGCCGGTCTGTCTCCAGTGGACAGGCCTTCTAGCATTATTCCAAGTGTGCCTGCTGTACTGTACTTCCCAGAGGTTTTCTGCCTGCTTCAAATGCCACTTGGCAGTTGAAGCTGCTCTCTCCCCGTCTGTCGTCTGCATGTTGTGGTTCACTGTTTTGAATTACTTTGAATTATTTCCAAGCTCTCCTGAAGGCAGAGAACTAATACTCTCTAATCCTAGATGCATGTGAATGTGTGTGTGTGTGTGTGTGTGTGTGTGTGTATCTGTAAAATGTATTGACCTCATATTGTTTTGCTGTGTGTTTTTTTTAACTCTTCCTCCTGCGGCCACAGAATGACACAAATAGGAAACACTATATCAGGAGTAACAGGCCTGCAGTCAGTCTGGTGGACGCTTGTGATGTCAAGCCCCAGCCTGTTGACTCCTGGGTCTAAATGCATGCATGGTAGGTCTGAAAAAAGCGAATGCACAATCAAAATAACCACCTTCTTCTTTTGGGTTGGATTGTAGCATCCCTCGCATTTCCTGTCTGTTCCTCTTCTCCGTCTGTGTTCCTTTCAACCTCACACTGTGTCATGTAGCTGTCACCCTGCACCCAGAGCAGCTGGAGAAGTCACCTCATTCCTTCTCTGGAAATTAACATCACTCACTTCAGAATCAGCTTTAATGGCCACGTATGTGTGCACTTACATGGAATTTGACTCCGGGTACACTGGCAGTTCAACCGAAAACATTTGTTTAGGTTAAGGATTCAATGCATTGTTACATTGTGTATTCATTATTCATATGTGCTCACACTTCCATGTGTAGATTGAGGCAAAAGATGGCACTAAAAACTCAAAATACAAAACTCAAGGCCTGTCAAGCATTATATTTCTCAACATTCAGAAGCAGTTTGCATTTCTAAAACCAGATCAACAAAGTTGTTGAGGGTAAATTGTGTTTGAAAATACAAAAAAATATGTGAGTTAATTAAGCAGGTATATATTAGAATGAAATTACATTTCCATATGAGTGTTTATCACCAACTCGTGGAGCAAACTTTAGCTTGAGTAGCAGCTGATAACTGTCGAGTTTGTTGACTAAAAATGAAAAACCTGCTATTGTCTTCCTCTGTCTTAAATAATGAACCTAGTTGATTTATAACGTATTGATAATGTTGCTATTGTAAACTGCTTTATGCCACGTGAAAGCTTGAAAGGTGTCGCAACAGCACCCAAGGGGCGCTTCTTATTCACTAGAACATCCAAATCGTGTCACTTGGGTAATCAACGCGTTCTTGTAACTTCAAAGAACACCTTTGTGTCGCACACATATCAAGTAGAAACGGCTTTGGTCTCTTTTTAAAACGGAGCAACACTGAGCAACACCTGTCTGATTGCAATGCACGCCGAGCTTCACTCGCTGCCTCCCTGATGGCCTCCGCTGAAATTGGTGGCAAATGCTGAAGGGGAATCATTCTTCTTTACTTCAGATGGATCCGCCAGAGACTCAGTTAACACTTAGTGAGAACCAGTAGGGAGAAGGAAGAATACACACGTGCACACACACACACACAGAGCATCTTATCTTGATCTACATTTGA
Source organism: Pseudoliparis swirei (assembly GCF_029220125.1). Taxonomy (NCBI): domain Eukaryota; kingdom Metazoa; phylum Chordata; class Actinopteri; order Perciformes; family Liparidae; genus Pseudoliparis; species Pseudoliparis swirei. The sequence continues at coordinate 9,530,351 of NC_079394.1, forward strand.
TTTAATGATAAGTAATTCACAGAAGTTGATGATTTAATGATGGAAGCCAACTCATAAATATGTCCAAGGCAGGCATGTAAACAAGTGCGAGCTCACATCAATACAGTTTACATATATTTTGAAGTCAGAAGTAGTTGATTTGAATATTATGACAGTCACGGTATAAATGATGCAAAGTGGCTTCTGATGTAACTTAGATAGTCATATGTCTATGGAAGTTCCACACAAAAACATTGGTATCCTCCTGCACCCAATAACGGCTGAATATCTTCTTTCGTTCAATTATTCCATGTTTTTACGCACCTTAGCTGGAAGGCAACAGTTTGTTAAACAAGTAACAATGAAAGACATCTAAATGACCAACGCCCTCATACCTCGACATATGTGTACGAGGTTTGACTTCATAATCAACCTGACCCAGTGACCTTTGCACAGCAGCCAGCTGATCTGGGTGAGCTTCAGTCGTTGTCATCATCCCTCTATCGGCAGTCTGTATTTCCTCCCTGCACCTCCTCCTCTCCGCTGTTTTTCTCTCCTGTGCTCGAAGAGCTCACTGTCTTCCTCATCGTCATCTTATATGTCAGTCGATGGCCATCCGTTCAATGCTCTCCTCTCCATCCATTGCATTATCATAGCAGAGAGGTGACTCTGATGTGTGGCATTCATTGTAATTGTATCACTTTAGTAAAAAAAAAACATATTTAGGAGTAATATGTAGGAATAAACATCAGGTAAGTGTGTTCCGCTTCATTGAGCACATGCAGGATTTCAGCCAACTCATTAAGCATCTGTTTTTCTGTCTCTTGCCTCCATTTGCCATCTGGGCTGACATGATTGAAGCATTTCATGACAGTGATGTAATTTGTCAAGTACTGTGATAATGTCAGCTGATTGTCTTGCTTGAGAGTTTCACATTAAATTCATGATTTGGTTTCAGTTCTAAAGGGAATATACATATTAATGGCTGGTAATATGCATTTCACTTGCCAACAAATACCATGAAAAGACCAAAACCAACAATGACTTGATCCTAGTATCCATAAGTATTGTCTGTGTAGCAAAGTCTTATTTATCTGTACCACAGAGGTCCACTTCGTAATCTTCAGCTGAAAATATACTCCAACACGTGCACTATTTATGTTTGAGAAACAGTCGAAACATCGTGGATTATAAGGATTTAAAGAGGTGTTAAAATTAAATAAAACCTTAATACTATTATAAAGTTCTACCCTTCCTCAGTCGACTTGAAATGTAGTTGCTGCATCTCCCTCGCAACACTACTTTGGTAAAGCTGTTTAAAACGGCATTCATTTATTTTGGTCATTTGGAGGCAGCTACACAACAAGCTCTAAAAAATAATACATGACGTCATAGTCTATCATATTGATTTGAAGTCCTGTTCCTGATACTGGCAAAATCCAGTCTTCTTGTAGCTCTTATTTGGCCTCTGACAGAAATATCCAGCTCTGTGGCTGCACAATGCTCACGATGATCACCAGCTATTGTCGCAGAGTGTGCAAACTAACGTATTATTGGTTTTGATCTTCTAATAGAATATGTTGAAAAAGCATGCAACAGTCTTTATTTGTCATGATGGATGGCATGATTCAGGTGTAGCATTTTGGACTGAAACTCTTCATGGATTGTAATTCAAACTGTATGTTTGGTTCTTCTAATATGTTTCTCTCTTGTCCACGTGCTCCAGGCTTAAAATAACGACACCCAGCTCGAGAACGATCTCTCACATCATCACTGCCATTTCACATGGAGCTCATCTTTGGAGTTGGACTTTGTACAGAAAAGAGGATTTTAAAAAGAAGAAAAAAAATGATCACGACAGCAACTACCCAGCAGCAGCCAACATGCTCATGCTTTTCAGAAAAAGGACAAAGAAAAAAGGACAAAAAAGTGACTACTTTTCTCAAATCTACATTCCTGCAGGACATCATGTGGATTTTACAGTGTTTAGCTCGACCGGTGAGCAGAGAAGGACAAACGGCCGGCGTGAAGGAATGGACGTATGAAGGGCGAACAAAGGGAGTTGAAGGAAATCAATGGAAAAGGAATGTGAGTCGGAAGGAAATATATGTGGAGCTGGAATGAGCGGTTACTTCGTTTCATTTTTTACATCTGGAAGAAGTTCATGCATGTGTGAAGGTCACAGAAAGTTGTTTTCAGATTGGTAAGATGGACACGAGTAAGTAAAAATGAGAGAAAGCGATCCAGGGAAGAACTGTGTAGCACAGTCAGGTACGGTCTGATCTCATCGACTTACAATACATTTGGTTCACTGTGTTTTTTTGTGTTTTTTTTAAAGTGCACTGAGATGCTTTGAAATCAAAAGTTATTAACAAGTGGTTGATGTTCATTTATAAAGTGAAGAGTGTAAGTTGTGGTTCAGAGAAAGGAAAGTGACATAGTGTGTCCATCACGTGGACTAAAAGAAGGATAAAATGGAATCACCGGTTTCAACATGTTGACCCTCTCGTGAGCTCGTGAGCGCCGCGGAGCTTGTCGGGGCGAAGTTCTCAGATAAATGCCCCGTCGGATATTAAAACACATTTGGGGGGACTTGATGACAGAAAGAGTAACTTTTATTCTTAAATACTGATGAATAAAAAAAGTGGGCTCCAGCAAAAAGGGCACTTTTCTCATCCAGGGCAAAAGGGCTGGTGCTTGAGCACCACTCGGGCTCTATCTGTGCACGTGCCTGGTAACCACTGCTCTGTGTCAAGGATGTGTCTTAAAGAGGAGATGAGGCATTTTGTTGATAAAGGATTTGTGTTTTTGAAAAGAGAGGCGGAAGTTTGTTGTCTTGACGAGAGGGAAGATCAAAAAGCAGTTTATATTTTTGTTGGGTTTTTATATAAATGTATATTAGGGCCAAAAGGAAAACAATGGAAAAATGAAGGTGACAAAAATAAATTACCGACATCTTAGTTGTATATTAATATCACATTGTTTGGAAAGCACATCTCATTTGGCTCAGGCTCGCCATGTTTGTAAACAAGAAATAACCACGTAACTTAAATGTTTACGCCGACGATCACCTATTTATATTTTGTATTTGTCCCAAAAAAAGTTACAGACAAAATGTCGATCTGCAGTGTTCTTTCTAAAGGCCATGAGTTACATGTGGTCCGACAGACCCGGAATCTCTGGAGGGGTCGGAGGTCAGACTAATGAGACAGACAGGAGACGGCAGTGTGAATGAAAAAGGTTCTTTAGTTTTTCTTCCTGATGCATTCACACCAAGTCACCGCCAATCCCGAAACCTTTTCACCGGTGCATCTTAAGAAATATTCAGTCGTGAGCATGAAGAAAAACTGTACAGATGTTTATATTCTATTCTTTCCAAGTGCCAGTTTTTTGTGGTGTCATTTGGATATTAACTAATTCATTCATGTGCAAGAAGAGAGGACAAGTGAATCTGGATGTTTATGGCAAAAATAAAAGAGTTACATCACACTGTACAAAAAACAAAACATCAAGTTCGGTCATATAGTATATATTTTTACAACGTGTTAGGGTGGGCAGTTGGGATGAAGACGAGCAGAGAGATACAGAATCATATTGACGTTCTTCTCCTGCTTGGCGAGACTGCACACCAAATCCAGTGATTATGTGTTTAGTCTCCTTTCCAGCCTCAGTCTGTCAGAGACACAAAGAGAAGCCGGTCCGAGTTGGCGTCACTCATGCGTCATCAAGGCGAATGGCATGTGCCTGCATTGAAGTCTGAGTTTTCTTTGTGGCGTATGTGACTTTATAAAGCTTGCATATTTTACAGTGTTTACAAAGATGTATGTTGTGGTAAAAATCAATAAACTACACAAAAAAACCGTACTGTATAGATTTTAATTTCAGAGGTTAAAAAGAACATTATAATGATACCCAGCATCCCTTTTGTGTGTCCTCAGAAGTCTGTGCTTTCATTGGATAATACTGAACCCTTACAACAAAGACCCCAATGACTGTCTGTTCTTGACTGCACTTTGCAGTACCACAACCAAAGGATCTGCAGTTGTATTTACATGCATTCATAACAGGGGGAGGGGGAGGGTTGGTTTTGTGGATGTACAAAGCATTGTAAATTCACAAAATAAAGAGCCAAGCAACTGTGCTGTAAAATAAATGCAGGACACGTCCACGCATCGAATCAAACAAGCCTACCTGTGTGGATGTAACGGATTCAAGACCGTCAAAATAAAGTAACTGTTCTACTCAGTAGCAGAAGTCTTTGTACCTATCATGTGCCTTAACCTTTTCCATGGTAGATACAAATAAGTGTGTTTTATATAACTTTATTCCTCCCTTTCAACTGTCATCTGTCCATTCGGTCTGTTCACCCCCCCCCCCCCCCCTTCTCGTGTCACCCCTCCTCCCTTTTGTATTCACTCAAGTCACTCATTCATTCATCCTGCACCTCCCCAACCCCGAGTAGGATAGACTGTTGGTGGGTTTCTGCATTGTATTACATTGTATTATAAAGTTTTAAAAAGATAGTCATTCAAATAATGGTTTTGATTTCCTAGAGGAGTGAAGTTGTTAATGCTTTCGTAGCGAGCAGAAGCAATGCCACAATGACAGAATGTATTATGTTAATTTTACTAATACCCAGAGGCAAATATTAAGCTTGTTAAACATAACGAAAAAATACTGGTTTGTAGAGTATACATTTGGTGTGTTTTCAATAAATCATGCCTGGAAAGAAATTGCTGCATGGCTCTGTGTCATATTTTATATTTTAGTTGTTATGTAGATATTGTCATGACGGCACCATCTGTAGGCGACAATGCTTATTACAAGCATCACATAAATGTATCGGTCAGCCCATCCAAATAACAAATGTCTAATTTGTGATGCTCACAATTAACAAGTTACACCAGAACTACTTTGTTTCTTCTTTTTATCGAAATCGTCCTAATGAGGTGCTTGTACAGAACTTAAACTTCTACTAATATGACACATTTTACATCCACTACATTAATGTAACTACTTTCCAGATTCAAATATTGTATTTTAAACTATTAAAGTATACATCAGTAAGAATTGACTTGTTTGTAGGGGAAGCTCACAAGCTAATTAGGCTCGTATGCACTAGATTCTACAGGAAATAACCGTGTAACCGGAGTCAAAGTGCACACATACATGGCAATACAAGCTAATTCTGATAATTTCTTTGCCCGGAAATGTACAAATCTATTTTCTTTATATTATTTACATTCGCTATGTATTTTGCATGTGTTCTACACATAGACTTTTAGTAGGCCCACAATCATTGCAATAGATTTATTGATATCATTTAATTTATTATGAACAAAGTGTTATTCATGTTCTGTTCATATTGTATTGAACAATAAAACAACAGTTCGAGTCGACTGTAGGACACCATTTCTTATCAGGCAATAGCCAAGCCAGCATATACCCAGCCGGGGTCCTTTCATAATAACAACATGGCTGCCCTCTGCAGGGGCAGACACCGGTGGAAAAGAACAAATTGTTTCCACGTTTTGACAAGAAACCTGACAGGTAACACTATTTTGTGTCGATATGAATATCCTAACGGGCGCGGATTTATAGTTATGAGTGTCTCTGTCATTGCACAACTAAGTTACAAACCAGCAGCTCTGATGTAACTGATGTAGTTTAACTAACTCAAGGATCTGCTGGTTATTTGTATCCACATTCACCTGCTGTCATCAGCCACCAGGCCATCGCTACTCTATGGCCCCTGTGTCACTGTGTGTGTGTGTGTGTGTGTGTGTGTGTGTGTGTGTGTGTGTGTGTGTGTGTGTGTGTGTGTGTGTGTGTGTGTGTGTGTGTGTGTGTGTGTGTGTGTGTGTGTGTGTGTGTGTGTGTGTGTGTGTGTGTGTGTGTGTGTGTGTGTGGTATATGGGAGGTTAATGCACAACTAATACGTTCATACCTATACTATTTACATCAGTTTGTACTACTGTTCATCATCTAATAAACTCGTACAGGGAACTACGACTATGACCTGGTGGTTATTGGTGGTGGTTCAGGAGGCCTTGCTTGTTCCAAAGAAGGTGAGATTATTTAAATTCCTCTAATCTATGCTTTGCACATTGACCCAAAACCCGAACCCCACACTGACGACGTCTTTGTATTTACAGCAGCACAGTTGGGACAGAAAGTTGCTGTCCTGGATTATGTGGAGCCATCTGTTAAAGGCAAAATGCATTTTCTGAACCTGCCAAATAGTTACAATTTGTTGTTTGATGATTTCACCATTGTTAATGTATTCCCTACATTTGTTTCCAAGCAGGTACCAAGTGGGGTCTTGGTGGTACATGTGTTAATGTTGGCTGCATTCCTAAGAAGCTCATGCACCAGGCTGCTCTACTCGGCACTGCAGTCAAAGATGCTCAGAAGTACGGCTGGCAGATCTCAGGGCCAATCTGTCATGACTGGTAAATCAATCAAACGTTTTGTATCAATTAGTAGCTAAACAGCACCATCTAGTGATGTGAATGCAGTAGGACGAATACGCTAATTGTGGTTGTAAAATGAATGATGATGATGGCAATGGTGATGATGCTATTGCTTTGTTTTTAAAGTTGCAAATATACAATTTACACATTCATATTACTGACTTATATTTCTACTATTCAATACTCTGTTTCTGTATTACCTTTCGAATGATGTATTCAAATGTAATAACACAATTAATAAGGGACTCTGCGTCTGAATACGGGGCAGATGGATGAATCTTTGAATTAGCAGAAACCAACGTTGTGAGTTATGTGAGAAAGGCGTTCATGGTGCTAAGATCATCCAAAGAATGTACTAAATTTATAGTTTGTCCAATTTTTATTTGAATGCATATGGTGTTCAAAACAACAACATTATTTCCATGTTGATTTCCATTCCCTCTGCCTGTGAGCCGACCCACGCAAAGTAACTACTTGTGATCACAGGCACAGCGTGAAGCATCTTTTCCTCTGTGTTGTGTCAGTTCGGTCAGGAATGCAGTGGTCGGGTTAGTTTAACTCTGATGTGTTTTCCAGGACCACCATGGCAGACGCTATTCAAAACCATGTCAGGTCTTTGAACTGGGGTCACAGAGTTCAGCTCCAGGACAAGTAAGTGACACCAGCTCTGCTCACTCTTATTTTACACCATACGCGTTCATAAACACACAGCATTTCCTAAAAGCAATGTATTATTTATATGTTCTTTAAATTGTTGCTAATTTGTAGCATATGAGCTATTGCTGAAGGCTGTACATTTTTTTTGGCACACAGCTGAAGGATTGATAGACAGCAACCACTTGTTGATTGAGTGGCTGGCTGGAGGGCAAACAGGTGTTAACCTCTGTGTGGATGTAGCCAAACTGAACCGAAAATGTTTTCATTCCAGTTAGATCATTAGCTTGGTCTCTCCCTATTCTTAATGCTTCTAATGGGATTTCCGTTTTTTCTTTTAATTAACAATTAGCATTGAGTGAACAGCAGAGAGGCATTTTTAACCACAGTGCAGAGCAGTAAATCCATGTTTATTTATTTCAAATGTAACCATAGATGAGCATATATGTTAAACTAATTTCCCATTTTTAATTGTAAATAGTAAAGTAAGATTATCCTCCAAACAGCACAGTTCTATTATTGTTAATAGTACCTAACATGGCCATTCCCAAAAGCAGAGTGGTGGTTAAATAAATGTGTGTGACCAGGAGTATTTTTGCATTGTCCAAATTGGAATTTGTCATGATCACACTAACCTATCAATCGAAAAAAGGTCATTTCAAAAAATGTATTTGAATCAAAAACTGAAATTCACTCTTTGTATTAAATAAAGTGAATCGCAATTAATTGTGTTTAATATTAATTTGATCTTCCAACAATCATTTTCAACTGTTTTTAAAAATATACAGTCTCTATGGCAATGGCACAACTTTCTAATCAGAATCATAAACAAATGACAATTAAATAGTATTACAATACAAATATCTTGCCTTTACTTTTTAAAGAGGAACCAAAGCTGCATTTATTCTGTTATAATGGATTAAATTGTCCATAGAAACTATCAACATATCTGATTTGCATCCCCTGTCCTCCTGTTCCCAAAACAACAGTTGGCTAGTAACACACGAACAACATAACCAGTTACAACTGTTATATTTCTCCTCTCACTGTGCAGCCGGATCAGGCCTCTTCTCTGTGCAACTAAATCATGTTATCATCTCCTGAGTGAACTTTGTGATAGTTGCTTTGCATTTCAGCTGTTTAAAAAGATCAAATGTAGAGAATATACTGCTGTAATGAGCAGGACACTAGTGAGTGATCTACACTACAGTATGTTAATGCACTACCCGCAGCAACCAGCTGGTCATTCTGTGTTTTGAAGGAAGGTGAAGTATCTGAACATCAAAGGAAGTCTGGTGGATGAACACACTGTCAAAGGACTAACTAAAGAAGGGAAAGAGGTGGGTGGCCCGGCAATTTATTTATTTAATCACTCCATAACTGATAGTTGGATTTCAATTAGTAAAACCACAATCAAAAAATGTATGAGGTACTCTATAACCAGGGGTGCACATAACTTTTTCAGTGAGTTACTCAGGTGAGTAGCGGGAGATGGTGGAGTTTTTGTGATGTCCACCTACAGGCGGGGGTGGGGGGGGGGGTGGGGGCAAGTACGCAAAGGCGCGAAGTAACACAAGTGGCATTACGCATTGTTGATTATCTTCGCGCATGCGTACCAGTTATGTGCACCCCTGTCTATAACACATGTTGTGTATATTTGTTGACATGTGTATGATTAGATATTTACAGAAGCCCTCAGAGGTCAGGAAGAGATTTTTTTTAAACTGGCAATTTAATTTCTTGCATTATTTTTCCTGTGTTTATCACTTAATATCGGGCAACAAAAAAATTTATGTTTTTGCCAGAATCATTTTTGTAAATGTGTTTGTTGTAATACTCATTTCATCCACAAGAGGCTGCAGTCACCACTATGTTCTAAATATGAATCACAGCTAGTGAAACAAAAGATCTGGACCATAAAGTAACACAACTTTCTTAACAGCCAATACATTTACCTGTGCATGGAGAAATTAAACTCACCTGGTAGAAAATATGAAAGCCTTTTAGTCCTATTTAGAAAGCGGGGTCGTGGTGCACAGCAACCTCCACATGGCATCACTTTTCTTCATCACCTGTTTCTCAGATGGAAACAAAGTTAAAGGAAACTTTTTGTCTCTCACTTGCCTCTCGGGGCTTCGATTGATTTCATAGATTTCTAAACACACATTTGAGTGCAGAGTAAAATCAGCATTACATTGTCATGCAACGACCCTCGCCATCCTGGAGAGAGACGTCAACAGGCTGTTTAAAAAGCAGAACCCCCGCAAAGCAGCGGGCCCGGACTCCGTCTCCCCCTCCACCCTGAAGCACTGTGCTGACCAGCTGTCTCCGGTGTTCACCGACATCTTCAACACCTCCCTGGAAACATGCCACGTTCCAGCCTGCTTCAAGGCCTCCACCATCATCCCCGTCCCCAAAAAACCCAAGATCACAGGACTCAATGACTACAGGCCCGTCGCCCTGACCTCTGTGGTCATGAAGTCCTTTGAACGCTTGGTCCTGTCACACCTCAAGACCATCACCGACCCACTCCTGGACCCCCTGCAGTTCGCCTACAGAGCCAGCAGGTCTGTGAAGGGCCATGTTAACTGTGTCTCCCCAGGAACCTATGCCAGGATCCTGTTTGTGGACTTCAGCTCTGCCTTCAACACCATCATCCCGTCCCTGCTGCAGGACAAGCTCTCCCAGCTGCACGTGCCCGACTCCACCTGCAGGTGGATCACAGACTTCCTGACCGACAGGAAGCAGCACGTGAGGCTGGGGAAACACGTCTCAGGCTCCCGGACCACCAGCACAGGTTCCCCCCAAGGCTGTGTTCTTTCCCCTCTGCTGTTCTCCCTGTACACCAACAGCTGCACCTCCAGTCACCAGTCCGTCAAGCTCCTGAAGTTCGCGGATGACACCACCCTCATTGGACTCATCTCTGGTGGGGACGAGACCGCCTACAGGTGGGAGACTGACCACCTGGTGACCTGGTGCAGCCAGAACAACCTGGAGCTCAATGCTCTGAAGACAGTGGAGATGGTTGTGGATTTCAGGAGGAATGCAGCCCCACCCGCCCCTCTCATCCTGTGTGACTCCCCCGTCGACGCTGTGGAGTCCTTCCGCTTCCTGGGCTCCATCATCTCCCAGGACCTCAAGTGGGAGCTGAACATCGGCTCCATCACCAAGAAGGCCCAGCAGAGGATGTTCTTCCTGAGGCAGCTGAGGAAATTCAACCTGCCAGGGAAAATGATGGTACAATTTTACACGGCCATCGTTGAGTCCATCATCTGCTCCTCCATCACCGTCTGGCACCCTGCAGCCACGGCCAAAGACAAGTGCAGGCTGCAGAGCATCATCCGCTCGGCCGAGAGGGTTATTGGCTGCAATCTGCCTTCCCTCCAGGTCCTGTTCACTTCCAGGTCACTGAAGCGGGCCAGAAGGATTGTCGCTGACCCCTCCCATCCTGGTCACTCCCTGTTCGAGTCCCTCCCCTCTGGAAGGAGGCTGCGGTCCATCAGGACCAAGACCTCCCGCCACACCAAAAGATTTTTCCCGTTGGCAGTCGGGCTCATCAATGGAGCCCGGGTCCTCCACTGACTGACTCTGTCACCCCCAGGACTCGTGTTGATTGTTGTTTGTCATGTTTGTCATGTCTAAATGTTGCACCTTCCGCCAAAAAAAATTCCTCGTTTGTGTAAACATTCCTGGCAATAAAACTGTTTCTGATTCTGATGTACAAAATCAAAATTCAACACATCCGTGCCTTAGTGTGCTGATGGTTGTTTTTACTTTATAACAAAAATGCGGAGTACTGTGGAGAACAACGGCTTTCATTTGACTTTTCCTTGTTTTTTTGAAGGATATGAACAAAAGCTATTACTTCACATTCCCCTCCTCTCATACAGACGATCCTGACTGCCAAGAACATTGTGATCGCCACGGGTGGACGACCCAATTACCCCACAAAGGTACATTTTCCTCCGAACGTTTCATTTGATTGATTGACACAAAACAAATTAGAGACTATCCAAAACCTCATAAGTCATGTACAGTGTGGTTTGTAAGCATTGCACTGTGGCTCACATACCGTACTTACATACTGGACAAGCCTTAACACAGAAAAGAGATCAGGTTTTAGAGAGCAGACGGTTTGTTTTGTGTAAAGCTGGTTGAGAGTTCTGCTCACAGCTTTAACCCTTGTTCCAGATCCCAGGAGCAATGGAGCATGGAATCACCAGTGATGACATCTTCTGGCTGAAAAAGTCGCCTGGGAAAACGTGAGGACACCCTCCACCGACCGACACACATCATTTATTAGATTAGATTAGATATTCCTTTATTGGTCCCACAGTGGGGAAATTGCAGGATCACAGCAGCGGGTGCACATTAGAGCATTAATAAAAGATAATAATAAAACATAATAACAATACTAATACTAAATATACAGAGGAAACAAAATGCATACACAAGGCAGTGATCAAAGTGAATTTTTTAATCGTTTATTAAATTGTATTAGTAATAGGATATAACGCAGTCAGTGCCCTCTACATTTGATTATATGTTGGGGTTATGGTCTGCAGGCAAAATACAGACCGTGAATATCAACGCAAATATCTAGTTGTTTATATTTTGATATCGCCCTTTGAAGGCATGCACTTTAGTATGTGTTAGATATTTGGCATCGTTGTTGAGCTTCGAGGGGAGCAGAACCTCTCGCCTCTCTATTAATGCCTTGCTTTAACTCACCGCACTGACACGACACGTCCCACTGTCACGCACTGTGATCATTCATCAGTGACATGGAGTTTGTTTTTCTCCTTTCCTGTCAGCCTGTCTTCGCCTCATGATTCCGATTAGCGGCGTGCATCCCGACCTTTCCAGAACAAGCCCTTTAATCCAACCATTTAGCCCCTGTCATCACCTGGTTAATTGGTCTTTCCCTGATGTTTCCTCTTGGCACAACGTGCAGACGGTGACGCGTGGTTGTGGGATACCTGGGTTGTGGTTGTTTGCGTCACGCTGACAGATAGGCGGAAACAATGATTACGATATGTAAGCTTCATATGTATCTGTGCTTCCTGGGGCAGTTTTTAATTGTTTTTAATTATATTACTTTTTTAAAATGCTGATCTTGATTGTTTTTTGGCGTATGATCCGTGCTTTTGTTTTTGGAAATGCGCAGAAAGCGCTCTGTTAAATATTTTGATTTTGAAGAACATTAGTTCCTTCTAATGCTATCATGTGTGGTATTTCTCTGAAGCATATATTTATTAACATGGATGCTATTCAACTTTCTGACCACTTGATGGCAATATAAAATCATTTATAGACAATAAAGTACCACAAGTGCACTGAAGCCACCCTGAAAACAATTACCACTGTAACGTTCGCCCATTCAACAACAAAACGTTGTACATGAAGCAGAATTATCCACTTGAGCTCAGGAAGTCCTTTGATGTCAGAGTGTGATGGCTCGTGAAGTCCTCTACCCCCCCGCAGGCTGTATGAGGTTAGGCTTACCTTTAGCTCCCCCTGTAAGGGTAAACCACACACTTAGGCCAGACCTAGAGATGCTGTTGTGCTGCCGAGCTGTCAGCTGTGCCGGTGAGGTCCAGGAGGCTGTTTCTGCCGGCGGGGCTGGTTGTTGGAGGGGTCTAGGCGAGTGATTGGTGTCTAATGGGTCTTGGAACACAAACACACCCGAGTGACAGATTTGGCCCCGGGGCCCGAAGCCCAGAGCTGGCTGCCACCATCATGCGTTCAGGAGGAAGCAAATGAGCGCGTGGCAGCAGGACTGTGATCCCGGTCGAGGGATAGGCCGGCACACGAATGAGGGTTTGTGTTGCGTGTCTGACTCGGCTTGTGTTTGTGTGGCGGACAAGGACCGCACTTCCCGGGAATATCTTTCTGTAGTGTCTTGGGAAGCGCCACATATGGCTGCGGCATAACCTCCCAGCTGTTGTAGGAAAACAAAACATTCATAGGGTCATGGATGCACTCATGTGCCTGTGTTTCAATGTGAATAGCAGAAAAGAAATGTCCCACGCTCGCCAGCACGGGCTCAACGGTTACGCTGGAGCATTGCAAGCAGCACAGCAGCCCTGGCTGCCACACATCTCTCTCCCAACTGGCAGATTACATTGGCCGAACAATTATTTCCAGTAACTTTAGTATCATGTCCAAAATAATTAGGAACCTGTTTCCTTTCCCAGGGAATAGTCCAGAATGAAAGATTCTGCAACACATCGAGTTTGTCAATAGTCAATATACGTCCTGTTAAAACAGAACGTTCTCCTTTACGGAAAAGTGTATGAATGCTCCATGAAAACATTAGTATTTTCCAAAAGATATATTCAGGACACCTAGGTAAAACAACACTGGGGAAGAACAGAAGTGTTATGTCAAAATTGAATGTTTCCTCTGAATCCATAGGATTTGACTGTATATCTTGCCCTGTTCATAATTTAGTGGAATTGGTTGCACTAAATTATTGGTTGAATAAGTGTCTTCTATGAAAATCTTCTATCAGTCAGTTAATTGTCTTTCACACTCACACGCATACTCTACTATTTAAATCTATTTAAAAATCGAACATTAAATATACATTTAAATGTAAGTGTTAAAGTGGGCTTATTGAAAAGCATGCAGAGATCTGAAATATTCCACAGTGACGTAAAAATCATTTTAATGCTTTTTTGTGGTTTGTATGGGAATTTATATTATATAGACAAAATAGATGTATTTGTTTTGAATGTAATGTTTAAAAGGATGGTTCAAGTCATCCTTTATGTTTCGTTGTCATGCAGTCCTTGTCCTTTTGGCAAGACTAAAAAAACTAGAATGTGAACCAAGCATGGAACTGTGTGCAAACTGAAATGTCTTCATGAAGTCTAGAGCAACAATAGACAAAGGTATCTTAGTTGGACTGACACCAAGCCAGTGTAACAGAACCCCCACATGCTGGACTCACACACAGGAGGAGTATTCAAATGTAGTGTTTATCGTGATGGAGCTTCTGAAGAACTACCCAAGGTCACCAGGCAGTCAATGGACAGTCAGGAGTTCCTCTTATGAGATAGCTTTCATGCCTGTGATACTTCCTTTCATCTAGCTGGGCAGATTGTATGAAACCTAGACAACAAAGGAAAGTGAGGAACAGGAAATGGATTTATGTTGCTCAATTTTTGGGCATCTTATAATATGAAAATTGGGGAAAAATCTAATTCCTGCTGAACAGTCTATTCCTAACAATACAGGTTTGTCTTGTACTTAACTTATAATTATAATATAATTGTATATATATAATTAATTTTGTGTACATTATTCCACAAATGGACACAACAAATTAGATGTATCGATACAAAAAGAAACATTAAGGAAAATAACAACAATGGAATCACCATGTAAAAAACCTTAAATGTCGCCTTTGTTGAAAGAGGTCAAACGGGTTGTAAAAGATCTATAGCGTCGTCTTTTAGATGAGAAATGTAGCAGCTGCACAGACTCAGACCAATGTACAATGAGAAGGAAGGCGGCGGCGAGGGGAAATGGGACAGTTCCTCTGTGATGAAAGTGTAGAATCACGCTAAAGCTCTTCGCCTAATCTTCTTTAAGCCACTTCACAATGTGCACGAAGTGCAGCGCTGAAACACAGGGAGTCGGGGAGCGAGGGCACCGGGCTCTGAGTGGTTTGTGTGTGCATGGACGCGGGCAGGATGAGCCTCAGGCAGCCCGAGCTGTCAGGTGGAGCAGACCTAAGGAAAGGAGGTCTCGGTTGGGGAGGTGAAAACAAGGATGAGAAGAGCCTCATCCTTGTGGGTGACGGGCATCACTCAGCCGGCTGATGTGTGGACCTGAGCCCTGAACATGGCACACTCCATCTGCATGGATTAGCCTTAACACTGGCAATTAGCCCTCCTCAATGTTACAGATCTCAGGGCTGGATTAGAAGTGTGATTCACCTGGACCACACACTCACACACACTCACTCACTCACTCACACTAAGTGCACTCACTTTTTTGTATTTTTTTTTTTTACTGTCACTGTTTTTTTACATTTCTTCACACGTCTTCACCTCCCTCTGAGGTTGTGATGTTTTGTAATTCATCACCTCTATTATTCTAGCATGTTAAAGCATACATCTTCATTTTTGTACTTGCTTTATTTTATTTGGCAAAACATATCCTGCACACATTCTGACATTGTATTTTTGTTGTATTATAGTTTGGCTTACTCCTTTGCTTAATTTGTGTTTTTGCAGGCTTGTGGTTGGAGCCAGCTGTATCCTTTGTTTGCCAGAGAGCTTGTAAATACACCCACTGTATAACTCCTTTTGTTATCAGCTACAGAAACATTATTGATTTGATAAAAGCATTGGCATCAGAGCAGTTTCAAATATTATTTCTGAATAAATCTTTGCATTTGAACTAAACTCAGGGTACCATATCTGCATTCCTACTCTGAGATCTGAGACACGTTCTGTACGGGCCATTGGGGAAACCATGATGAGACGATGTCTGTAACCAAGTTGTCTTGTTTACATGCTGCTGCATGACTCATTCCTCCTTTTTAAACTACGTTCTTGTCGTCTAAGAGTGTCAGTCTGTAATCCTCAACCTGGTGCTGCTCAGACGTGGCTCTGGAGTGTGCAGGCTTCCTCACCGGCGTTGGCTTGGACACCACAGTGATGGTCCGCAGCATTGCCCTCCGGGGGTTCGATCAGGTATTGCTTCCTAAACTTCAATCTGCATATTCTGCATAATCATGCTCTTTTGTCATGTCTGAAAGTGGGTATTCTCTTTCGGTTTACGCAGCAGATGGCAGGTCTAGTCACAGACTACATGGCCGCATATGGGACCAAGTTTGCATGGAAGTGTGTCCCAAAGAGTGTGGACAAACTTTCCTCAGGAGCCCTGCAGGTGACCTGGAGCGACACCCACACGGGGAACGAGCACAAGGACACTTACGACTCCGTGTTATGGGCAGTTGGTGAGTCTGTGCATGTGGCTGTGTGTGGGTCACATGGTGTTGTTGAAACAAGCCTAAATACATGAGATCATGTAGAATGGAACATTTAAGTAATATGCTTTAAAAAATATCATTCTCAGCCCCTTCACCTGGAGGTCATAGGGTCAAGTTTAAAGAGAGAGCTACATCTTGAAGTGGTAGAGGCTCATTGTGTTGCTTCTGGACTCTTGAGTAGAGGCCATGCCAAAGCTTTAGACTTGAGACGTGTACAGAAGTCAGACTTAAGACCTCACACAAGTGAAGACTTCAGACTTGACCTGTACTGTGGATGCTACTATCCAAGACTAATAAAAACAAATAAGGCTGTCAGGAATTTCTTACATGAACTGATCCTTAAATATGACGCTTATTACATAGCTTTGAAAGGAAAATAATTAATTGACTTAAAATGGACTGATGACTTTAGCCTCAAGACGGTACAGTCCTTAAAATGATGAGACAACTTCGCCAGTCTTTTTTTATCCAGATACTAAAACGCCTGAATTATGACAAACTCGACTTTACAAATGTGTTACATTGATAGTTAATCATTCCAGTTAATAGTACAGTAATAAACCCATTATCCCCCTATTTTTAAAACCTCGAGGTATTACATGTAAATACACCAGTCGTATTGTTCCCTGTGTATTTGTCTGAATGAAAACAGCAGTAGGACGATTCTCATTTTAATTGCGGTCCTCAATAGAGAGCAGTGTCAGCAGATAGCAGAGGAATCAAGGCTGAAAACAAAGTAATAAAGCCTGAGTGATGGGAATGGCCAGGGGAAGTGTTAATCACCCAGCGCTGGCGCTCTGGTTGGAGAGAGGCAGGACTGGGCAGGATGCACCCAGGCACAGGGTCACCACGTTCCCCTCTTTGTTCTCCCACTCGGTGCCTTCCTGCCCGTACCAGCCCTGCGGAAACCAACCCCTGCATCTGTCACTGCCATCCCTGCCCGCCCGCGGCCCTTCGCCTGCCATTAGCTCCAGCATGGTCGTCTATCCATTCTCTCTTCCAGCTTTTTCGCTTCTCCCGTTGCACCAGCAGTATGAGCAACAATGACGGGAACCTCTCTCAGGGCCACTGCCGTCGGCTTATTTGTGTTTCAACGACGGCACAAGACGCTTCTGAAAATCTGGCTGCCAGGCTTTTCCAGTCGCTTTTGAGTGTCGCAAGGAGGGGGAGAGGGTCCCCTCATGCTCTGTGCGTGCGACAGCGACAAGGATGTGCGTGACCCTGCAGCTGAGATGACGTTCGTTCTTCCCTCCCGTGACAGAGTTCCCACATCGTCTCAGCGTTCGACTGCTGCTGAGAATGACGTTTGCCTTGACTGCACGCATCAGTCGGTGTTCTGACGTGAGATGCTGCCAGCCCGCTGTTTCCTCGATTCACTCGAGCAACAGTCGTCACACAGACTCAACAAAGCACAGGGCATTTTGAGACCTGGCAAATGATTTTCAATTCCAATTCACAGTGCTCCAATATATACATTATTTTACCCTGTTTGTAGCCGCTTGCACATTTTACACTTTACACATTTTACACTGTTTTTGTTGTTTTTCGTTATTCAGCGTCTTCAGTTCCTTGTCCTTATGAAAACAGTGTCACATATTAATTCATGACACCACATTGTTGTGTTAGTGTGACTAGCTGGAACCTTGCGTGGACCCGGCTCTACCCATGACGGCTTTTGTTCCCATACAGTTCAGTGAGAACCAGTAACCGCGTGGCCTCTGCTCTTTGATGTGTGCATGCAGGAGTTATGAGTACAAGGCCACTTCCTTTTACCGTGACCTTACACTAGGGGCCAGGCAGGGTCGCAGGCCTCTGTGGAGTTATTAAAGGCCAGAGGGGACCGGGGGACAGTATCACCACTGTGTGCCACATCCTTCTCCACGGCCCTGCCTCCCTCCACCTTTCCCCTGCTCCTTCCTGGCCTCATGGCCGCTCCCCTGTCCAGGTGTGCCAGCAGTAACACACCAGGAAACGGAACATTTCCACGCTTCCTGTCTACATGTGGACAGTGGGCACATTGCTCTTCCTCCTCTCTGAGCTCGACAGTACAGAAGGATGTCATTGGAAAACATTTCCTAGTTCTTTTTAAAGGACTTTTGACCGTGTCAGTTGTATAAATTACTGATGACATCCCTGAATGTTGCTCCCCCTGTTTGTAATACCCTGTGGGTTTGAACAATATATATTTGAAGTGATAAATGTTATATATCTTTTTATGTTATTCCTACCAATAAGATTATTTGGCAGCTACATAGTTTCTGCTCGTCAATGACTATCTTCACATATACTGTAGCAGTACAGTAGACACATTCACAACCAAATACTGGCTTAACAATGTTATGTAAAAGTGAACATCCAGAAATAGATTTAACCCACATTTTTGTTATCAGGACAGAGAATAGGTCTGAAAATGTGGTCTTACATCTTTTAGTATTTGTCTTAGCAAAAACATTTAGGTTTTGGAAAAGGTTTTTTTCTTACTTAAAGGAATTAATATAAGAGTAATTGGAAGTCAAAAACTCCGAAATAGTAATCTGCTTTATTGACTTTCTGGGCTGGATTTGATCAGATATTATGGACAGTTCTGACAACACAAACAAAGACCTAACAGTTGTTATCCCATATTGATTCAAATCTATCACAAATCTGATTGGTGCACACAGATGCATGATATCACCTTTTTCCAACAAAGGCCCGCCCACTTACAGAACAGAAATCGCTTCTATGAAATACCCAAACTGCTTTCGCTTGCGTTATCAATATGAATAATGTGTTCTTGTAGAATCATGTTGCTCACAGGAAAGTTGTTTTTTAGGGCCTTTATACTGACAGTACTCCTGCCGTGGGGATCACAAGCCTTAGAAGTGATGATGGGGACTGGAAGTTACACATCACATTTGTGGAGAATATGGAACAATGGGGAAACTAAAACACACCAAATTGTCAAATGAATACATGCAATGCGTTTCCCATTCCCATGACATGTACTCATTTGTTCCATAGCCAGCGAGCTCTTTATCGATGGACATCTTAAAATCTTTTGTGAGCACAATACATGTACGGCATCCTGCACGATCGGTTCCCCGAAAACCAAACAGTCCGCCCCCACATAGCGCTCCCTTTTGTCTTGTTTCATTTGATTGATCAGATAAGCGTCGAGCTCTCATTTCAACTTGTGGCGGGTTGTTGTGGCTAATTAGCCTAGCCGTCTGGAGGCTTCCTCTTAATGTCACAACAGGCTTTGTTAAGAATCAGATTGGCCTATCTGTCATACCTGTGTGTGTGTGTGTGTGTGTGTGTGTGTGTGTGTGTGTGTGTGTGTGTGTGTGTGTGTGTGTGTGTGTGTGTGTGTGTGTGTGTGTGTGTGTGTGTGTGTGTGTGTGTGTGTGTGTGTGTGTGTGTGTGTGTGTGTGTGTGTGTGTGTGTGTGTGTGTGTGTGTGTGTGTGTGTCCTTCAACCAAGTCCCTTATCAGCGGCCCACTGTTGTTGTGTCCTCGCCGTACAATGGAGATGTGGTCATTGCTATAGTACAGCAGTGACTGGAGCTACAGACAGGAAGGCCAGAGAAAGTTTCTACAAGTCAGCTTGTAATGAGTTTTTTTATATATTTTTTCAATAATAATATTTTGCCAGTAATTTAAATTCCTATTTGCTAAGAAGAACATTTATTTAATATCTCAGCTTATCAGAAAGGTCAAGTCCTTCACGGACTGGTTTAGAACTTAAAACAATGTTTTCATCCTTGACACTGGAAATACTGGTTTGACCCAAAATATTTGATTCATTTAAAGTGAAAAATATATATATTATAGATATATTCATGCATTTGTCTTTTTTTTCATGCATAATTAAAGAAGAAAAAACAGAAGAACAGATGAGAGAATTCAATTTCAAAATGTAAATATCTAAATGCACCATAATTCACGAGACGTTAGGCCAATGTGAGAATGTGAGTCTTGCTTTTGGGAATTGGTCATGACTGACTTCCCCTCTCTCCTCCTCCTCTGTGCTCCCCATCGCCTTTAACCACCCAGGCTGTGGAGCCCTAGACGGTCCCTGTAGCCCCCCCTGGTCTGTGAAGAGGGGGGGGACGTTGTTCTTTGGCTCCAGCCAGGAAAAAGGGTCTCAGGGGTTTGTTATTTTTGCTGTCCGATAGTATCTACATGGGTAGCTCAGGGCCGGGTGTTTATTATGCTACCCAGGCAGGTTGTTTGGAGCTATAGAGAGGAGGGGGAGAGAGTGGTCCATGCCCCATCACCATAGAGACTCTGTGTCGACAGCATTAGTCATCCGTCCCTCAGGAAGTGTCAGAAATCACACCTTTGGGTGTCCATGGGGGTCCATGGGATCTCAACTCCCAGCTGCTCATCAGTTTCTTCTCTCTCTCTCTCAGCTGGCCAGATGTTGCTGTTTTTATAATTTAATCATTTAAAATTATGGTTTCACCTTCATTTGGACATTGGTTGTATGTTCTACAGACGTTCATGGTCCCCAGAGGATCAACACTCATGACTTTGGTGTTTCACTGACTTTTCTTCAAGTTGTAACGATTATCACAACTAAAATATTTCACGATAAAGATGTTATGGCAATATCTATCGCAAAGTGAAAAAAATCAAACAGAATAATCTCTCTCTCTCTCTCTCTCTGTCTCTGTCTGTCTGTCTCTCTCTCTCTCTCTGTCTCTCTCTGTCTGTCTCTCTCTCTCTGTCTCTCCTGAGTTGTGACTCAATGTTCTCCTTGTGTTGTTTCCTTCCATCGACCTCAGGCAGAGCCCCTGAAACCAAAGCCCTGGGCCTGGACAAGCTTGGCGTGGAACTCAAAAAGGAGACGGGGAAAATAATTCTGGGCTCTGACGAATCCACCTCGGTGCCAAACATCTATGCTTTCGGTGACATCGGCGAGGTAGGCGTGGTCGACGGTGACACCACACTGACAGCGGAAACAGCCCATAACACTCAGAAAGAGTTATTATTAGTTTGGACTGCAAAGTAAATTGCTGTGAATTCAACTGTTGTCACTAGATCTTGTTGACACTTAAGTCAAGGTGTGATACAATGGGAGGTAAACAAACATCCTCCGGCTTATAAGCAACACAAGGTAAATAACCAGCAATACGAGCACTTTCTTTTCCACATTTCCCGTACATCTGTTTGCTATCCCTAAGACATACAGTTGGTCCTTATCATTAGTTAAGGTCATAAAGATGTGTAGTTGGTCAGATGTTAAGAGGTGAATGGACCTCGTTAACCTTGTGTTTTGTTGACATTGGCTTTTGTTCGTCATTGTTTGTCCCACACACCCTACTGCTAAGACTATTTGTAAAATAATGTAATTTCTTCTCCTCTGACCGTATTCAATATGCAGAAAAGTATCTAGAACTGAGCTGTGCACGTTTGATGACGGTCACAAAATATAGAAACGAGCCAAGTTATTCCATCAAAAATGAACCATTATCTTCAAGGCTGGACATTTATGTGAGCGCACATACAAGACGTATCACCCAGCAGCAAGTGAAGCCTCCATGTGATCACTGGCTTTGCCACTGTGTGTTCCAGGCTGAGCCAGCCATGTTAATACTCGTTATACCTGCTGCATGTACCGTCAGTGTTGTTTTTTCACCACGGCCAGCTGTGTGCTTCCTTCCTGCCTCCCAGGCCTCATGACACCCACACTTACTCTCTTTGATTGACAGTTTGCTTTGATGAGTTGTGCTTCACCCCGTCATGTCTGTCAGCTTTTCACAGCAACATGGAGGCTTTTTTTATTCTCTTTTTTTTTTTTTAAAGCAGGATGATTGATATCTCAATTTGTCCAGTGCTTTGTTGTATTTGTTTTTGTTGTTTTTTTCCTCAAAGAAAAGAGTGCCAAGAAATGCAATTTTATGACTCATGACAGTGACTGGAATACCAGAGCGCACATCACACACATGCAGAGGTGCAGGAGATGTTTTGGACAACAGGATGTGTGCGATGGTAATTTAACAGGTTTAAGTCATACCTTTAGAATTGCCCTGCAGCCCTACGGTTTCCTGCACCGTGTGTGTGTGTGTGTGTCCAAGGCTATGTGTTTGTCTATTTTGGCAGACATCCAGAACAATAAAGGCAAAACACAGATGTAGAGATTTTGTAAGTGTGCTGGACTGTTTTAAATGTTTAGCACTTTCCACTTATGTCCGTCACCTTTACACTATTTCTGAATATTCATTTGTGTAGGTTTGAAATAAAAACAGAGGACCACATGGTTTAAACTTCAGACTTCTGTTACTTTCTAGCAAGGACATTTTTAAGAAGCAGGCCGAGACCGTATGTCTTTGAGGTCAGCAAATATAGAAGTGAATACAATGGTGTCTTCTTCTAGGGTCGTCCTGAATTGACCCCGACGGCCATTAAAGCGGGAAAGCTTCTCGCCCGTAGATTGGCTGGACACAGCACTGAACTCATGAACTACGACAACGTAAGAAACAACACACACATACACCTGAATGTGTAATAAAAAAGACGAACCAGAATTTCCCCCAAAATATCATTCTTCACCATACTTAGTTTACTTATATTTACCTCTTCTGCAAGTTTTAATGTAGGTTTTATTGTCTTGTTATTATAGAGTATCTTTATATTCATATATGGCATTGGGGGTGAGGGGGGGAATAAGTATGATACACAGTACTAAATATGTATTTACTAAAATATGTATTTCTATGATGCATTCTAAGCCATTGTATGTGTGTGTGTCAGGTGCCCACCACTGTGTTCACCCCCCTTGAGTATGGCTGCGTGGGTCTGTCTGAGGAGGAGGCTGAGAAGAGGCTCGGGAAAGACGGCATCGAGGTATGGTGGACGTGTCACTGTAGTACAGATGTAAGCATGGAATAGATATGTAGTATTTTCAAAGCTTTCCATATTATGTCCATACTTCAAGTTAAAATGCAATAAATAAAAAAAATCTGACTTAATATAACTTTACTCCAACTTTTACAACTACAGTATATAGAAAATAGTGTGGAAAGATATATATTCATAATGTATTAATTACACAGCAGGAAAGCCCACATCAAATAGGAGGATGCCTTGTAATATAAAACGTAATATTTTGGCAGATGATTCAACGAGATATGTTCTAGGCAATAAGATAAAGTAAACAGTGTTTGGGGGTATTTGTTGCGTACAAAGGTACTTTGTAGGTGGTCTGTAAAAGTTCTGAACTCACTGTGAGGTTAATTAAACAACTTATCGCTATGTATATAGAGGGAATTATGTATATTATCAGAAATAGTATCTTGAAGATATAACCGTAGAGAACTGGTGAGCATTGATCCCCAGTTGTGAATGTAACTTTGTTGTATTATGTGTTTAGTTTATTTACCCAGAAGTGACATACGCACAAAGACAGTTACAAAGGCCGTGTTAGTGGCTTGTTACTGCCGTCAAACTGCATGAAAAATCCAATGTCCCATAACTGCTGAACACACATTGACATGTACAGACAATGCCAACAACAAGCAGCCCTGTATTGTGACATGCTCGCGTACGTGAGCGGTGCGCCAGATGCTAGCCAACACCTGCACGAAGCCATCGATAAACGGTTTCGGCGGCGAGGTGGGGCACCTCGCTGTGACTGACAGGCGGGCAGGAGGTCTGATTGAGGTGTGTGTGAGGCGATGACAGGCGCGCCTACATCAGAGAAGGAGCTGTAGCTACAGCCCCTGACAGCTGCGTGGCTCTCACAACTTGTGTCGGCACGTTGGCCCGTAGAATAAAACACACGAGACGCACTTTCAGTGAGGAGTTGGAAATCGTGAGCAGGTATCGATGTGTTGTTTTTTTCTTCTTTTTTTCACATGTCTCCCCTTAACCAGCTTTAGGCAAAACCATCATTTATCATGCACTGGTCAATTTTGAGATTTTGGCCTATTTACTGTCTTCTTTTAGACTAGTGGGAATAAAACATCCACAATACACATTAAGGTGTTTATGTTATTCCACTTTGTCAATTTGCATTTGTATATTTCTCTTAAATTCCCCCAAAAATTTCATTAGATTAAACCTCATTTGCATATTTAAAACTTGCAATGGGAAACAAAACAATAGTCTAAATGTAAATCATCAGCTGGGGAGGTTTCATAGGGATCTCTATGAGTTAAACACAATTACCCTTTTCACCTGGGACGTCTCAGTTTAAAGCAAAGGTCCACAACAGGCTGTTTTATCATCACTGTGAAGAACTGATTGTCTGTATGCAGAATAGAAAATAACACTGCCAGGACTTGAGGACTACAATTATACGTTCTACATAATTTCCCCGGTGAAAGAGATGTATGTGTTGTGTCTGTAGGTCTACCATGCGTTCTACAAGCCTCTGGAATTCACTGTTGCCGAGCGCGATGCCAGCCAGTGCTACTTAAAGGTGGGTTTAAACTGAGAAGGGACTTTTTATGAGGTGTTTTTGAGCAGATTTTATTGGCATCGTATACACCATATAATTTACTTAATTGTGCAACATATATATGTGTGTGAGATGCACTGTTTGTGCATGCTGATTCATCTCATGCTGCCACGCCTATTTATTCACTAGCTTCTGAAACACAACTGTATTAGCTCTTCCAATTTGGCTCCATCTAGCAATTACCGAGCTAATTACCAAATTAGTGGTTCTTGGTTTTGTTTGCTATCATTATTATTATTGTTTTGGAATACCCCATGGTTAAACGCCTGGTGCAGACTTGTGTCTCCCCATTCTGGCAGTAAAACACCGCCAGCAGCTCCAAAAAGTTCCTCTCGGATGTTTTTTGGGTAAACTGATCATTTATTTGGAATCTGAATAGTTCCTTTTTTGCCTGGAAAAACTATTAAAGCTTAAAAATAGCGCTTTTAAAAAACAAAACTTACAAGCTAATAGTTTATGCCAATTAAAGGGTGATGCTCCACAAAGTAATCACAAAGAGACTTCCTCTCTAAACGGAAGTAATATTTCAAAATGAGCCAATGTGCATGCACGCTAGCTCAGGCAATAAATATGGTTTATGGACAGGAGTGGTGGCTCCTGCAGCAGGTTAGTGGGGTTCAGACTGCTGCCTGAAGGACGTGGAGACGCAATACATTGATAGTCCTCAAGGTTCAACCATAATCCTGCCAACCTGTTGATGTGTCTATCTGTTGCCTAGAAAATCATCTTAAATGCAGTGTTCTTCCTCCTCAGGTGGTATGTGAGCGGGCTGGAGAGCAGAAGATCCTGGGTTTGCACTTTACTGGTCCGAATGCAGGAGAAGTCACACAGGGCTTTGCTCTGGGCATCCAGTAAGTTTAATACATCCTAGTTTTTATTTAAGATAAAAGGGTTTTCTGCATTTGTGCCCCATGCAATAACCATCCAATCAATTATGGTGTTGAGTTGTTGTGTTTTAACTCTTTGAAAGTCCCCATTGGTCTTGATGTCCACTTTTGTCCAATTCAACATTTTTGGCCATTTTTACTCCCGAAGTGCTGAATACAACTTTCCGAGCATATTAATTGATTTGTCTTTTTGTAGCAAATCGTTGTTTGCCTCTATATTATTGTTCTGAATATCATATAAATGCAACTATTCAACACACCACAGATCCAATTTTAAGTTGGGTTTTCACGTCCTCAGCAGGCTCACGCTTGTGTAGTGAACAATTAGAAAAGAATACTGGACCCATTAGTCGATCAAGGTTAATGTACACATGTCAGTCATGAGAGAATGCAAGTTAAACCAGTGTGAATGACCTCCCACTGATTTTGTGTCTCAGGTGTGGAGCAACATATTCTCACCTGTTGCAGACCGTGGGCATCCACCCAACCTGCGCTGAGGACCTGACCAAGGTCAGCATCACAAAGCGGTCCGGCTTGGATGCCATGGTAACCGGCTGCTGAGGTTAAGCCCCTCAGCCTCTGAACACAAGTGAGCACACAGGGTCCGTCTGTAGCAGTAGAAAGAAGTGAGCCGGGGTTTCCCCTGCCCTCTCTCTCTCTCTCTCTCTCTCTCTCCTCGTCCCCCTCCTTTTCTACAGCTCTCTCTGGGAACATGGTCTCTTCATTGGCCATTGGTCATGAAGATTATCACTTGTTGCACAGGTTAGTGTACCATATATGTGCATATTGTGAGTGTATCCTCCGGTTACAGATCAGGTCAGTGAGAGTTGTGGCAAGCGTCTTTTAAATGAACAGGATCATCAATCAGAATGAAAGCCTGTGCTCAGCTCAGGGTTTAGTTGAAATCAAACAAAAAACCGTGAACTGAACCCTTACGTTTCTCGGTGTGTGTTTATATATATGTATATATATATATATAATATTCTGCAAATATTGTTGTTTCTCTGGCTGTACTTCCTGTCCATTAGTCTTGGAGGTGACACATACCATACACCCCCACAACCCCTCCATCCCTCCCCATGACACTGATGGATGGCCCCAGGGCCGTCGCCGCAACACCGCCCCATTTCCCATGGACACACACAAACAGTTGGAGGGCCGCTTGTCAGTCAGGCAGCTCAGACCTGGCCAGGGAGCCCCGGCTTGTTTAGGCCCCAGCAGACTCCAGCAGACTCCAGCCCCCTTCCGTTTCCTCCATGCCCTTCTCCAACCCAATGAACGGACAGAATGCCACTACAAATATTTGCTGTCACAAGCTGTGTGGATACCACAGGGCGACTCTACCTGTTGATAACAGTGCTTTGAGAGCTCGACTATAACTGTACTACTCAACATCACCCAAAGGTGGCACTATTGCCCACCAATTTACCCGTTTTATTATGGGCCAAGAATGGAAGACAGGATAAAGTACTCATCGGGTAAAAAACAAGCCTGAATACATTCAGGTTGTGCTTTTAATCCCTTTTAATCCCTATAAAAGATACGTGCTCTTGGATGAGGTTTTAAAGCAGACTGGCTTTATTGGTGCCAAACTGATAAGGGTTATCTGTTGTGTATTTACATGGATGGCAGGCTAGACCAAAAGAGCCATCACACTTCAAGATAAGGCAAATTGTTTATACCAATAAAGCAGTAATAGCCCCCCACAGTTTGCCAAAGTGCTCAAGTGTTCAACCTGCTGGCTACACGGACATCTCGGAGGAGGAGGAGGAGTAGTTTATTTTTATTTGAAGTCTAATCTGCCCAGTCTGATTAATGAATTCGATGAGGGGAGTGACAATGTGCCAGGAGATGGAGAGAAGAAAAAAAGAGAGAGAGAGAGGTACCAGGTTTATTTGGCCCCGGGCCAGAGGAGAGAGGGCTGAGTTTCAGCCGTGGTTCGGGAGGGAAGGGGGATTCCTGTGTGCTCTGTTCAGGGCTGAGGTGCTGACTGAAGGACCCTGACCTCCGCTCAGCAGGAACAGCTTGACTCTATCACTCGGAGCCCAGAGGGCTCATGTGCTGCAAGGCAGGGGACTGGGGTGCTAAAGGTGAGGGGGGGGGTTAGTATGGCAAGGAGACGGACCGACCCAGCCAGCCAGCCAACACGACACTGAGCGGTAGCGCTGTGTTTGCCCAGGGTAATTGAGTCTATGTTCCTGTGCTTAACGAGCCACTTCAGAGACCTCAGGTGGCCCACGGCAACACGGGGGAAGTTATTGAAGCCGTCGGTGTGACTGTAATGTCTGTTTGCTTTTTACCCTCCACTTCCCTTCTGCGTTTTCTCATCTGCTCGATATCTTGTAACTTTTTAATGACATATCAGTCTTATTTGAATAGCTGTTGTTGTTGTTGTTGAGCAGTCACTCCAGGCCCACGCTTTGACCAGGAAGGCTCCGCAGTGCCCCATGGGGGGGTCAGGGTTCAACTTTCAGGTCGGCCAGATAATGATGGCCTGCACTAAAACCCAGAACTGGGGAGTGTGGGCCTGATGTCCCCTGGCTGGCAACTTAAGCAGTTGTAAATAGAGAAGTGTAATTTTCCATGAAAGCTTTGTTATCCATAATGTATATGTAAAGTATTACCACTGTGGAATGCACAGTGTCACTATTAAAGTAACGATGCCCACTGATTGAGTCTTATGTGTTTCATGGTGAATTGCATCTGTAATGTGTATCCATGTGTGCGAACTTGTACATATTCAGCATTTTAGTAAATATTTGTATCTTCTTTTCATGCCTTGAATTAGATGCAAAATTACTACTTTCGTATCTATACAATTTAATATGAAACTCCAGCCAGAGGCAGGGTAACTTAGTGTAGTGGCCATTTGTCGTAGGAAATCAAACAAAACTATAAATCAAACCGCCACTGATGCACCGTGGGTTTCGGTGTTGACTCATACAAAAAAGGGTTATGTCCATTTCCGCCTGTTATTATTCTGATAATTTATTTCTTAAACCAACAAAAAAGAACACACAAAATGTTGACACTTCCTCTCTGTGCTGTGGTAAAAAAGCATTGGCCACCCTGGTGCATGCTGGTCCTGTGCCTACCCACCTCTACATGTAACCACAGGTGCCCAGTGTTACCCAATCAGTGAACCTAAAACTAAATATATTAAACTAAACTATCATAAGAAACAACTAACGTATCAAAATATAACCTAAATAAGCAATAAACAATCAATATTACTTTACAATAAAACCTAAATACAAATGTCAAATTAAATAGCTCCAACACTAAGCTTTGCATGAAGACTAACGGGGACTTCTGCTGTTAGGCTGATGTTCACCATACAGACTCAATCTTTTCCTCTAACTGTCAACAAGAAAGCAAATATGTATTTTGCAAAGTATTGATCTATTCATTTTTTAAAGAGAATCTGTTAAAATTGTTGAGGGGATTCCTTCTTAGCATTATAAGGGCATACAAAACAAAAAAATCACAATACCACTGCAATGTAAACATGCATCTGTACAGGTTTATCTTAGAATATACTACATGGCCCAGTCTTATATTAAGCAGTGTCACAAGGGGGGTCACACTTTGACCCGGAGTCGTCTCTACTGACAGGCAGCTCTGCTATGCAGCCCTGTCACTCAACCCTCTGCACCAACAATGGCAGAAATTCCACTGTGTTTGTTTGGTTAAGGACAGAGCTCTCTGAAACCCCTGAACCTCCTCAGGATCCACAGCAGCCTCACTCACCCTGAGAAAGAAGCTGGTGTCAGTCCCAACTCAGACAGCGGGAGTAAAGTTCATCTCAAGAATAGCCAGTCCCATTAAGCAATTGTGTCTCTTCTGTGCCACCACAATGGAGCAAACAGGCTAAATCCACCTCGAAATGCACTTAGTAGAACATGTCAACATGTCAGGGTGCACTCGGTTCGATGCTCGGTCTTAATCCAGCCCATTGAACACTGACAGTTGTCTGTGAGTCAGACATTCACAAGGCCTTTGTCACTTCAGGTCTTGAGCCCTAGCAGCCACGCTGGAGGAGCACAACCTTCAGACGCACGTTAAAACACACATGCCGGGTATACAGAGCCGCAGCCGGAGCGAAAGCCTCAGGAGGAAGAGAAACCGATACATAACTTGTGTAAACATTTGCGAAAAAATGACGCGAGGAACAAAAAAAGCCTCAACCGTGGCGAGGATTATCCCTGAGAAATGAATAGGGGCCAATTATGACTGCGCTGTTGTGCTGCCCGTATCTGGCTGAAGAGCTGTCAGCCCGAGATGCCTGGAGGGCCTGGATGGGTGCGGTGGCTGGGGAGGCTGCTTAGGAAGCTCGACGCAGAAAAGGAGCCCTCAGACTGGTAAGCCGAGGTGAGTCTCCCAACTAGATGTGTGTGTTCTCCCCATCTGGTCTCCCAAATTCAAGACAATTAGCTCAAAGAACCCGCTGAGCCTAATGGTGTAAGCTCACGAAAACAGCCGAGGGAACGAGGGTGTTGAGATGAGATACGGTGCTTTTCCTCTCAGTTGCCGTACATATTTACGCAGTTAACAGACACCACAATCCAAATACACATTTTAATCTTGACGCTGGATTGTGACCGGTCCAGAGTCTCAATACTCCCCACCAGGAATTTCAAGGTTGTCTCGTTTGTTTCAACGACTAGATATTTGATTTCTTTGTACTGTAGCTACTACAAAGAGTCAGTCATGGAGTGTTCTCCCCTTTTGAGCATTCATTCAACCACAAGCATTAAGGAAAAGGGAGATGAGGTCAGAGTGGGGTCCTGTTGGTAGCCCAGGCGAGGCGAGGGTCTGTGAAATGAGCTTATCTGACCCCTGATAAGAACAGGATACCCTCAGGATTGGACTAGATTCAATACACATGGCTGCTACGGCGGCTTTTATCTGAGGAGAAGTGGGTGTTTTAAAAACAGCTCGATGTAGCACTGCGGTTAGGTTTGGCCTGTCGCGACCGGTCCAGCCGACCGCAGCCTTACGCAGAAAGAAAGATGCGCTCGGGTCATAATTTGCGGTTCTGATCCCAAGATATCGCGAAGGGAGCAATTACGATCAGCAACCTCAACTCCTAAATCATTTAGTCTGGTCTCTTGCCACACAGGAAGTTTTATTCCCTCTGGAAGCAGCACAGAGATTTATTAAGCTGATGTTTGATGATGGCATACAACAAAGGGGCAGTGTTTGTGTGCATGTGCATGCCAAGCCATGTAGGTTGGTACACTAGCAGTCTGCATTCACAAGCCAAGCAAACGCACCCTGATGTTTGAATTTCAAAAGGACTTGTCTGGCCCGTCATGTGGACTTGCATGCATTATAATTATGTTGTTGCACCTCGAACAACCTCTTAATCCTGTTTGATCAGCTACGCTTAAAAAATAATAATATTCAAAGTGGGAAAGCTGTTTAATAAAGCCAACCTAAAGCTACTGTGATCAGATGAAAGCAAGCCAGGTTTAATTAAGAACTAACTCAATTCTCAGACAAGTAATACGATTTTTTAGCAACCACTGGAGGGATAAGTTTCCATTAGGTAAGCATTATTTAAAAAATAATTAGGCCTGGCTTTTTTAGTAATCTTCCTTTATGAAACAAAACAATTTCATTACTCCATTTTATGATTGATAGCTTTAACATTTAAAACCTCACATTAATCAAACCTGGGTATTGATGGAGATAATAAGCCTAACAAGGCTCTGCACCGAGAATAACACTCCCTAAAGGTTCTGCCAAACACTCGCCGAGCAGAGAACATCAGTGTCTCTAACTTGACAGTTTCCTTGTGACTGTGTCTGCTCTGGGCCTCTGGTGTTATCAGTCTGAGTCACATCACATAAATCAAAGTACCTTCCAGTGTCATGATGGCTTCCTACTCTGCAGCCGAAACATCTGGCGTGAGGAACTGCCTGAATGGAGTATGAAGCTGGCACAGATTGCAATTCCTGCCTATGCCCTCATCCATAAACCTGCATATAGCAAGAACACACACACACCGGCTGGGCTGCACAGACCATCTTGTTAAGCGCTGCAGACGGACTGCATGCGGCCCTCACCCTCCGGCTGCTGTCGATGCCTCTCTGATTGATTCCGTCTTTCCTGTTTCGCATTTAAAAGCGACTTGTGAATGAATCACAAACGCACACGCACGCACATTCTGCATGCACGGTGCATCTGCTCGCTTTGCTTCTGGGGCTCACGGTTAGGCCGGCCTGTGTTTATTTGTTGGTCACAGATCTGATGAGCGATGGCTTGCGTGGTATGTTGTGTGTGTGTGTGGTGGGAATGTGGATGCGTGGGTGTGTCTGCAACGTGAGCGCTCTCGCGTACGGCCTGTATTTGGATGTCCACACATCCTGCATGTCCTGCGTTCAGGACACATGAACATTCCCTAAAAATAACGTCTGCTCTGTCTTTCCAAAACAAATATTCAGATGGTTGGGTAGCAGGAGTGTCACAGCCAAACTATGGTACACACACACACACCAGTGTATATATAACCTGCTCAGTAATTAGCCTTCACAAAGTAACCTTTGGCCTTTATGTCATCCCGTATGACAAATGAAGCAGCAGCAACATGAAGAGTGGTCATTACTGTATGTCTGGAAGAGGAGACACTGATCTGGGGTTGTCCACCCAATGGCATTTTTAGACCGTCTTACGCTTGACTCTTTTTCTGTGCAATGGTAGAAAGTTGAACCCTAAAGGCAAAACTCTAACATTTGTTATCCTTGAGTGGTGTGAAGGTGTTCTTGTTGAAAAACTGTGTTTCTCAAAAAGTTAAACAACTTTTCCTGCAAGAAGAAGACAGATGATTTGTTGTATTAAATGCAGCGAAAGATGATCACTAGTCTAGTATTTTTATAGATATTAATTCAAATAGATGCATATGTGTGACAGCAGCTGTTTATAAAAAGCCTAGACCTAATGCTATTTACCAAAGATCAGTCCATTGAGCTACAGTATTTTAAAGTATAATTGGACAAGCTATTGGAAGCAAATATAATTACTTGCATGTGACATTGAGATTAAGTTGTTTCATCACACGTATGTGCATTATTATATACGATGGAGAGTAATTTGTGACTAGGATTCACTTTTAAAAACGCTTACTCTTGGGTTTGGAGATACTAATTCATCCTCGCCTGCTACTCCCAGTGGACATGACCATGAGAAACAGCTTCATAATTAAAGAGGAGTTTCAAAAAGAACTGATAAGAATATTAACTTTAGACACGGGGTGCCTCCCCTTCTTCACTGTTCCAAGGGAGTATGGTTTAGTGGTGCTGATAGTGCCTGTGTGTCCTTCCCACTACATACTGATTCATTTAAGTTGTGTTTGGTCTAAGCCTCAAAGTGACAGGCCAGTCACTCCTCGCCCTCCCTGAGATCTTTCCATTCACACCTGCAAAGATGCCCAAGGAAAACATGAGCCGGGGAGGCCTCGCCATGTTATGATACCTGTACCAGTATCTGCTCCGTCTGTTCTGATAACTTAATGCATACTCGTCCCCTGGCACATAGACAGTTCACAGAGACATAGAGTTGCACGTACACATTAATTTTGTTGTCCAACTTAGTGCCATACTTAAGGGAACTTGAAAGTTGCTGTTTTTTCTCATGACATTGCTATTAAAATATGTTAACACGATACAAATGTTGTAAAGATATTTGTGCTTTTTTGGGAAGATTTGCTGTAATAAAGGTCCTATAAAGCAAAATATCATATTGAATATATAAATCCTTTAAGGTTAACTGAAAAAGCCTCCACAAATATACTGTGTATTTGTACCACTGTATCTTGTTGTGTATCTTATGTCGCTTTGATGCCTTGTATGTCAGTAAAGAACATTCCACATGCTCGTCACTTGGTCCAGTAGCGCTCCGTATCCGCACTATGCATTCATTACTTTATGGTCCACCTCGGAGGACTTATGTAAAAGCACTGTCTAGTGTTCCTCCCTGGACTTTTGCCCTCCACGGCATACAGTGCACTCCTCTACCGCTCCATGATGAGAGAGGAGCCTGGTGAATGAGTACAAGCAGACGGTGTCGCAGCACTCCCATCTATTTCTACCTCTCTGTGGTCTGGCTGCTGCTCCGGCTGACCCACAGTCTTTCTAATTTGGTGATGAGCTGTAAAGTGACCTGCCTGCCCCCACGGCCGAGTGGGAATCCAGGGATTTCCTTACCACGCAGTCTCTTGGGTTGGATGGATGATACTGTATACACACCCCAACCCTATCACCTCACTCTCTCCTCCTGCTCCTCCTCCTCCTCCTCCTCGGACCCATAGCGAGACGAAGGCTCCAGCTCTCAAGTGCACCCCGTCATTGTCCCGCATAACCCTCTCTGCCCCTGGGTAAATTGAGATGCCAGGAATAATTAATGATGATGTCGGCCATGGTATCTGTCCAGGCAGTGCAGCAGACACATTCTCCCACCTCCTGCTGAGAGGTTACTGTCCTGCCATCTCCATTTGCACTAATTGGTTTAAACTCACTGCTACTCTCCAACTGAGACTCACCTTTTTCATGTGCGTCATTATGTGCTTATGTGTTTCATTAGTTAATTAGATACACTGCTGATCATCCTCCACTCTTAATCCAAAACATTGTGTATGTCATTTAGTATAATTTGAATATGTCCGGGAGGTGAGAATGTAATTTAAGTGGGTTCACGATACAGTTCAATGGATGTGTTGCACCGTATCAAATATTATGAAGTGTGATAGAACAAAATGTTAACATTTACTTGACCAAATAAATCAAGGTTTATGTGTGATATTTCTTTAGTCTTCATTTTCCCTCCCTATAATCTAAAGTTAAATAAGTGCTATCCATATTGTGTATGACAATGTATAAATATATATATATGTGTGTGTGTGTATGCATGTATGATGTATGTATATATATATATATATATATATATATATATATATAAATCAATATGTGGATGCATATACATACACTCCCGTTCAAAAGTTTGGGATCACCCAGACAATTTATTGTCTTAAATGAAAAATCACACTTTTATTTATCAAATGAATATAAAATATAGTCAAGACATTGACAAGGTTAGAAATAATGATTAATATTTGAAGTATTAATTTTGTTCTTCAAACTTCAAGCTCAAAGGAAGGCCAGTTGTATAGCTTATATCACCAGCATAACTGTTTTCAGCTGTGCTAACATAATTGCACAAGGGTTTTCTAATCAGATATTAGTCTTCTAAGGTGATTAGAAAACACAATGTACCATTAGAACACTGGAGTGATAGTTGCTGTAAAAGGGCCTCTATACACCTATGGAGATATTTCATTAGAAACCAGACACTTCCACCTAGAATAGTCATTTACCACATTAACAATGTATAGTGTGTATTTCTGATTAATTTAATGTTATCTTTATTGAAAAAACAGTGCTTTTCTTTGAAAAATAAAGTCATTTCTAAGTGATCCCAAACTTTTGAACGGTAGTGTATATGTATGTATATGTTTATATATGTATACATCTTTGTATATTTATATATGTATATGTATATATGAGTATATGTGTACAGTATATATATATATATACATATATGAATATATATATATAAATATTCATATAGATGAATGAATATATACATATATGGGTATATGGGTATTTATATATGTGTGGATATGAATACATATATATAAATATATGTATGAATATATATATTTATGTATATAATTATGAATATATACATCCATGTATATCCATATATATGAATACATATGTATATATACATATACATGTATATGTGTATATATATGTTTTTTGCTGAACAAATTATTTATGGTTTCTAACTCAAAATGTTGTTCACCTTCTCCCACTGAGCTACCTGTCGTCCTTATTGTTTCAGTTCAGAGTGCAGAGGGACTGGCATACTCTAATCCATGGCCACGGAAGAGGTTTAAAACACTCTGGTTTCATCTAATCTTCCAGCTCAGACCTAGCCGAGCTTGAAACCCGCTTTCTCCATGATAGGAATGGACAAATAAAAGTCTCTCCCAGCACTCCCATGAAAGGGGACTGTGTGCTCTGGATTAGGGCTCTGCGTTTTCTCTGTCTCTCTTTCTCCATTAGACTGAAAAGGATGGCAAAATAAAGACTCTCCTGTTCTTGCAGTTTTGTAAGGCTTCGAGAGTTATCAGTTATGATGTTTTTTTAGGGAGTCAGAGTGTTTAGAATCCCATTATAGAAGTAGCAGGAACACATAGAGAGCAAATCTGAGGTTTTTGTAAGTCAATAGAAAACAGACATGGTAAATGACAATCTAACAGTCACCATAATTTGTGCACAACAAACGGTGGAGAGAGAGAGAGAGAGCGCGAGAGAGAGAGAGAGAGAGAGAGAGAGAGAGAGAGCGAGAGAGAGAGAGAGAGAGAGCGCTCAGACTGGTGCTTTTTCTATACAGGCACTTTCAAGGGCAGCTCATCTCTTCTCAATCGAGGTCTTTCAAGTCCGGCGCATGTTTTGTATCCTTTCCTCTCAAAGCTTCTGACAACTGCCCAAAACACCGGCGTGTCACTGAAATGGTATTATGTGAAGTTTTGTTCATGCTTTTTTTGAATGTGTTGTCACAACTTTGACCAGCGATGGCTCCTCAAGTGAAAACAAGGTCAACGTGTTGTTTGTCGGTGTTGTTAGTGGTCGTTGCTAGCTTGTTGCTAACCGTCTTAAGCTAACGTGAAGCGCACATAGACGTGACTGTTTTCTGCCTCGCGCCCAGCACTTTGGTTCTGCTCTAGCTTCAGAATAGCAACGTTAACTAATGGGTACTGTTGTGAGTAAACAAAGAAAACCAGAGCTGTCAAACAATTCCAATACAATACCACTTTAAAGTGTAAAATGCTTCAGTTAAACCGTGTGTAATTCACTCGCATGTTGAAGTTGTAAGCGTCCTCCAGCAGAATAAAGAGGGCTACACTTCAGTGTATTATCAGACACGTTGAGCTCAAAGTTAACTTATGGATCAGATGAATTCTAATGTGATCGCGCACCATTATGTGCCAACTACTAAAGCAACATAAACTTAGTTTAATTTCAGCATGACGTCTTCATGCAAAAGCTCATGAAATAACTAGCTGTAACATTTGTAAGAAAGTGAGTGTGGAACAACTCAGAGTAGATACAATTTTTTAATTTTTTATTCTGCTTATTAAAAAAAAAAAATCTTTTGAACTTCCTCTCACTGTTGGTGAAGAAGACTGACACGACTAATCCTGTGTTTGTCTGTCTGTCAAGTGTATTTAGTTCTAAATATTTTTCTATTATTATTTATATTAATTTATATAATCTATCATATTCAAAAAGATCGTGGAGATATCTGCTCTGGGTGCCTTTGGTTGGAAGATGAATTATGGAGCTCCTATAGCAATGCACAAATGCCAACTTCGACTTGTACGAGTGCTATTGTATGTACAGCTTTGTTAAGTTTAAGGAGCTTTTAACATTTGGTAGGAGAAATCTGGCTGAACTAAGAACTAAATGCAGACTGTTTACTATGTACAAATAGTTGGCACTCAGTCAAACACGTCACCATCCATTACTTCGTCTTGATGCAGTCACTCATCACGTCCCTGAAGATGACTAAACGTTGTAACACAGGGATGTGCTGCTTGACAAAGTGTAACGTCTAGTTGTTTTCTGAGTTCTTTGTCCCCTGTTGCCTGAATGTGTTATGGAGGTTATGGCACAATAAACATGTGTTGGCGTTCATATTTTAACTGTATAAACAACAAAATCCCCATAGATCCAAAGCCTATCACATCTCTCTATAACGTTTGGAGACGTATGATGATGACGACACTTGAGCTGTCAACTCTCTTGTGTCTCTTTATCCTCTAGTGGCCAGGTAAATGACCTCATGGAGGAAATGGGTGATAATGCAAACAGATAAGGCTCCTGGTACCTGTTGACCACCTCCTAAAACTGGACCCTCTGACACAGTGCTTTATCAGTGCCTGCCTCAATGACAACCACAAGGCATTGAGCTCTTATCTGCAATGGCCCCTGCTTAGCATTCACGCCATTCACGCGAACAATGCCACCTCTTCCCACTCAGTGGATCTGTGACTGACAGTGGGTGTTGGTGCACTTGTGTCTGACTTCAACCTCAATGTGAGGCCGGGCTGTTTATCCAGGCCAGATAACCCCACCAAGACACAATAAAGGGCGTGTGTCTTCCTGGCCACTTCCCATGTTGTTTGTCTAACTGGACTGTTATAATGGACCCCACTCTTTATTTGGCATGTTGGTTTCCTCCTCCGAAGGATCTGTATTAGTTGGGGGAGGGTTTGAGCAGAAGGGCTGACTGATGATCATCGAGCCAGCTCACCACCCACTACCAGCCAGCGAGGTGGAAGTGGCCCCTCGGCAAGAAGGTTAAAAGCAGGGAAACCACAGATAAGACCATTGCCTGTGATTGAGAATGACTAATAGCTGAGGTATGATGGAGTTGCAATGGACGTATGAGGGCTTTTTTTTTAAAGAAGCTTGTTGCCAAAGATTTTACAGAAAATAAATACTATTGGTGTGAAAGGTTCTGAAGTTGGCTCTTTGTCGGAAGGTCTATCTAGAATGTAGCTTTTGAGTTATGTGTAATCTACTTCAGTTTTCATCATCCAGCTCAGATCTCATATTTGATGAGGCTGATATCAGCAGGGGATCTTGGGATCCCATGCCTCCATAATGGCCCCTGTGAAGCAGCGGCATTATAAAGCTCCTCTAATAAACCCCTGTGATCAGTATATCCCTCCCTCCCTGCTCTTATTTATGAATGGCAGAATTTGACAAGGAGGCGGCTTAGGTGGGTAGCTGCCGATCACATGATACCAGCTCTAAAGAGCCAAGTGAGGAATGTAGACAGGACTCCCCCCTCACCTCTCGTAAAAAAACCGTTGATGCCCCATATCATAACGAAGACCCTCTATCCCTTCCCTCCCCAAACCCTCATATGTCCAGCAATGTCGAGGAGGGGAATGGGTGCTGCAGTTGGGGCGGGGGGCATAGATAGTGACTGCGTTTGATCTGAAGGTCGCCAGCCCCTTGCTGGTGGTGAGAGATCCGTGGCATATGAAGCTGGCTCTTATTTAATAACATGAAGGGGAAGCGGACCTTTCTCTCATAATTAGGCCTAATTACCCAGCAGGTGTGGACAGACGGCCCAAGAAGAGACAAACTGCCTTTATCCATGGACTTAGAGTCAGATTACTCCAGCGCTGTCTTATCTGTTACACGGCCAGCAGGAGCCTCCATCCTCATCTCCTGCCTCTTCCCACTGGCTCCCATATCCAGCTCAGGTATATTAATCAGTCAGTCTGATTTATTATGCCCCGTCCAAGACACACACGTTTAATGAGTCCTAGCTAGTTACTGCGATGTTTCCAGTGGACATGACAGGTCACTGACCTGGGGTATTTGTTATCTATTACTCAATCACTTTATGAAAGCTTCTTAGGTTCATTAAAACTGGGTGCAGAGCCTTTTGGAGAGCTGAACAGAACAAGTTACTTGTCCTTGAGGATCTATGACCAGAGGATCACAGCTACCCCGGCTACTGACTGCCGCTGCTCCAGCAAGTGTCCTTGCATTCACTCGAGACGTCATTTAAGCTCGACAAGTCAGCGGCTTGATTGTTTGCTCGAACGATTTCAGGGTCCTTGC
Organism: Pseudoliparis swirei; assembly: GCF_029220125.1. NCBI lineage: Eukaryota > Metazoa > Chordata > Actinopteri > Perciformes > Liparidae > Pseudoliparis > Pseudoliparis swirei. Next base: position 9,569,505 of record NC_079394.1, read on the forward strand.
AAGTAAATTAGAGTGACATCCTGCCACCTTCTTGTTTGTTTACAGTATCTGTCTCCCCCTTCCTGAGCATGTTTGTATTTGGGTTTGCGGGTGACTCTTGCAGCCATCACAACAGACCCATTGTTGTGGCCAACTCGGATTCACGAGAAACGCTGACGCCTGGAAAACAAAAGGAGCAGTGCACCGAGGAAGTAGTGGCAGGGGAAAGTGGCCGTTTTACTCCCCTTTTGGAAGTTTGGTAAAATATTCCCCAAGTGACATAGCCCCCCCCCCCCCCCCCCCCAACTGTTGTCTTTGATTGACAGTAAGCTTTGATTGCCATTTGAAAGTCTCCCAGCCACCGGTCTTGGGACAATGAAACCAAACAGTTTCAGGCTGCTGGGTCCGTGACTCACAGCTTCATGCAGGCCTGCTGCAAAAGGACAAGGGACGCTTAATCCACCTGTTATCAGAGTGAGCCTCACCGTGTCACTCTCACGGTCACAGGACTCTGGCTCAGGAATGTAGTCTTACCCATCTATGTGCAGCTTAACTGAGAGACCCTCACAAAAACACTTGCCATTTTTTTCATACCACACAATATCAAGTCTGAGCAGTTGAAGGGCTGAAGGGTTTCCTGCTGGTTTAGTTCAGAAATATGAGTGATCTATAATGGTCAATATGGTCAAACACCCCGAATATACACTAAATGGATGGAACAAACAGGTTAAAATTGCAAGTAAACTGCTATACAAGCTGATGGGATGACTGTGTCCTTGTGAGTCCGTCAGACTGCAGCGTTATGTCCTTAATGAGGCAGGCTGGTCAGGAGTCTCTGTCTCCGCTTCACAGATTCTCATGGACAATTTAACCACTAACCTCCTGAAATGAGTTGCTCCTGAATGCCTCAGGCTCCAGTTTCAGCGTCCACTGATTGCAGGGAAAAGTTATGAAAAGTAAAAGTGGAGGAGTGAGTGACTGTGTGTGTGTTGGTGTGACTGACTGACTCTGTGTGTGTGTTTGTGTGTGCATGCTCTTTAACTTAGAAGTACTAAAACATTGAGCTTCAGTGTATTATTGTGCACTACTCCTCTGTAACTTTTAGCAGTGTGTTGAGGCTGTCTTCTTCTTCTTTAAGTTATTCAGGATTTAATCTCTTGGCAAACACGTCGTTGCAGCAGGTAACCAGGTGGATACATGAGTTAGTTGTGGCCAGGGAGGAATTGATAGGCTAATTGTTCATTTGTATTTCAGTGTGTGGTTGTTTTGATAAGTCACTGTCTATCCATTGTTTCGCATAACACTGAGGAAGTGTTAACCTTTATGTCATCTTCGTATATACATTGTCTTATTGACGTAATATGACTATGCTGCCTGGCATAAACAGGTTTAAGACACCTGTCATTCTCAACACGATAAGCAGAATGTTGATGGAGAGATGGATGTTGGCTATCTGAAGCCAATCACTAAGAGTCACTCACGTGTGATCGTACTGCAATTTAATGTTGACGCATCATTTCCGAGCAGCATACCTGCGGTCGGTTGGGTTTCCTCAGCAGCCAAGCCTACAAACGACATACAAGCCTGCGCTGTTACTTCTGCCTCTGGGACAACGGCTGTTGATCTCAAGAGGAGTGAGAAGCCTGAATCTCCGTCTGTTTACTGTAATTAAGCTGTCAGGGGTTGTGATTTATGACGTATTGAGTAAGAGAGGTGTTATCGGGTAGACGGGAAGGAGGAAGACAGAGGGCCACAGGGTTTGTAGCTCCTAACAATAGAGCAGATACACACGGCGCATTAAACACAACTGTCTGCGCTGTGCAAGAGAACGGCTTCAAGGCAAAGAGCTGCTTTCTGACCATCTTTGTTCGGTCGTTGTGTAAAAACCAAATAAGATGACTAGCTTTCTGATAATTGTAGATTTTAGGTCTACTTTTAACTTTGATGGTGCTGAATCTTTCTGAAAGAGTCAAGTGAAGCGGATGTTAATGGAACAGAACTGTTGAATGTTGTCTTTTAAGTCTGCAGCTCATCTCTCCGCTCAATTTTCTTGTCCTTTTCGGCGGGTGTCATGACACAGGTTTGCGGCCTCCTTGCAGCCACACATTGATTGCGCGACCCAGGGATGTCTCGTCCCGCTCCGTTCCCCATCTACACCCTGAGGGGAGCTGGTGGGGCCCTCAACACCCTCCATTTTAGCTGCAATAGAGGGGACACTCCCATCCTGTTTTCTGGGTTAGTCATTTATCTCGACATTCATATTCTGGCTCTTCGCCCTCTTCAAACAGTGAAGATTGTTCATTTGGAGGATATAAGTAGATACCAACCCAGCTAATCACAATTCACTTTTAAACAGGCACCGAGTTTCGATGTCTTAGAGCAGCACGCACCGAAAGGTTCAATTAGCTTTTGATATTTGTTGCTTTGAACAAGAGCAACACTTGTGCGCGTGCAACCTACTACACAACATTCTGTTTGGTGTTCCAGGTCAGGAAAGGGTGCCATCCATATGTGGAACCTGAACACCAGGAGAGCTGAGAAGGTTGTACAAGGTCATTCTGGTAACTCGGTCATCTGGGTCAGCACACTGCGGACGACGGATACCCTCATCAGGTGAGGACAACTATCTTAACGTTCTAATAATATGTCTTACTTATCCTTCTCTTACGACATGATATAATGATACGACGGGCATGACAACATGGAAATGGAAGCGGGGTCTTCAGTGCTTTTCAGGATATTCTGCCTTGATTTCAATCCAGAACACCGGCGTGTTATTTTCTGAAATGTACTTTTAAGGCCACCGTCAGTCACTCATTTTGTGTTGGTGTAACGTATCACGTGACCTCTTGACATTGACAATGATAATCAATCCCCAAAAAGATTCAGTCATTCTTTCTGTGCTTCTCTGTATTCGCGCCGCGTGGCGAAAATGTGCGTCATTTGCATCCAATCGCATCTGTGCATTGACTTTTCACATCTACTCACGCTAAAAAATGTTGCACTGCTTTTGGTGTGAACACAGCAGAAGAATTCAGTGTCAGACATATTGTTGAGATGAAACATGATTTTGAAATATGCGAAGAACTGCAGCTTCCGTCTGTTTTTGTTCCCTCCATTGCTGGAGCAGTCAGGGACGGGACATGCGGGTCTGTCTGTGGGATCTGTGCGAAGGTCGTCGTGAGGTGATGGACTCTGTGTGGACCGGCAGTGTTGGATTCTGTCAGTGCACCGTGCTGGAGACGAGCCCTGGGACGCACCTGCTGGCCTTCGCTGGACCACAGACAGAAGAGGTCAGTCATTAGGAATAGAAACTCTAAATTGTCTTTAGGTTTGGATGCAAGTGTGAATGTGTCTGTGTGTTATCACATTTACAAATTGAAAATTACAAGTCCATTGTGTACATTCCTTGTCACCCAGTGCATGCTGGGATGTGCTCTAGTCCCCGTTAACCTTGAAAAGGATAACTTTAAAAACAATCGATGCAGTGAATGTCACTTTTCAAGAGTTCGACAATGATACAGGATATTACTATTTCCTGTGGAGTTTTAATCTGCAATGTTTAGATTAATGGCATGTGATTATATATAATACAATGACAATACATATTCATGCTTATTTGTCAAATTTGTATCATGTGTACTTCTGTCAAAATGTTGCTGATTGAGGTTAAGGACAGACGGCATGAAATGGATAAATTAGATATAAAAATATGTATGAATTACTTTAATGCTTTTAAAGTTAGTTTATCTCTAAATATTTAAGGAGGGATTTACAAGTCAGTTTGGGAAAAATAACCAGAGAGCCTCCAGTTTAAAGTTTCCAATGACATGTCAACATCCTTGCAGTTATTGGCAGCAGGTGGGAGGTGGGAGGTTAATTGGTTACAGTCCGATGAGAATAAAAAATGCCAACCTGTATGAACCTGAACAGACTTGCTCTTGCCCGTTTGCTGGGTTGACTTTTAAGTGTTCACACATATTTGTTTTGTAGAAAAATGGAAGTTCCAAAGCAATAGTTCTCTCACATCAAACCCTGTCGTCGTGTCCTGTCATCACATGGTGATCGTTTCCAAGTGTTCTGATACAGAAATGTCTTTTATTCAATCTGGTGTCCAACGTGATACTTTTAGCCGATCGTCAATGAATGTGTTGAGCGTGCGGTTTGCAGACGGCAATCTAAACACCATTATTAACAAACCAGCATTCATGTCATGAGTCTGCATTCACATTGCAAGAATAGGAACCTAATGCCAGCCACCAGCTAAATGTGGGATCATTTTGGCTGTGGCTAGTAACATGTCATTCTGTGAATCTGTTTGTCTAAAACACCTAATCGCTCTTTGAGGGCCGAAGAAAACAAATAAACGTTGCCCTTTAGGAGGTAACCGCTCCTGTGGATGATGAAATAGTCAAAGTGGCTGTTTATAATCTTTGACTGGTGGATTCAAAAAGAGAATTCCCCAAACTGAAAAAAATAGTTCTCTGGAATTAAATCTCTGTGGTATGTCACATATTTAATGCTCAACACCCACAAGCCTGGAGGGTTTTGTGTGGATTGAGGCTTGATGGGGAGAGGTCAGCCAGCGATTCAGCCATCTTTTATTGTCTAGATTCATGTTACTTGCTCTGCTGTGGAGGAGCCACACTTGAAAGGGACAGAGCAGTCACCTGATCCAGCCAAACGTGCCTCTGCTAACCCCAGTCCAGCAGGCCAGGCATCAGGGCGCCTGTGACTCCCAGCACCTCAATAATGCTATTGTCCCAACAGACAGACAGAAACACACACACACACATACAAGTTAGACAAAAAAAAGAAAAGTGTTTCTTAGTCTCCCCATTCCACAGACATAACTGACCACGACAGATGCTTATCATGTAGCTACAAAAAAATGAAAAGACCCACATGAATGAATTCCCTCCAGAAACAATACATATGTACTTGCCATGTGCAAAATGCAGGTAGGTCAATATTTAGGTTTCTAATTAATAAAAAACAGAATATAATTTCCTATTTCAGGAGCTTTTACTGTTCACTGCTCACAGCAAGATTCCTGCCTACTCATTGCTGCCGTGGAAGAAACCTTAATTAGTGGTGTTGGTGTTTTATTTATGGGCAGTGGGATGCCACACAAGAACAGTGAACACCTGAGGCACAGAGAAGTCCTCAAAGGCCCTCTCTGTCAGGCACGCAAAGGTAAACACACAGGACAGATGTGGCCTAGCGCTAAAATACAGATGTCTCCCTTAAAGGGCTGTTTAATCTGAGGCCTAATGAGGATGAATATGCGGATCATCAGTGCAGAGGAAGTCGAAGGAATGAGTTTTGGTAGTGATGTGGGTGCACACTTTGTCATTGGCTTCATTAGGCTGGGTATTTTATCAGAATCAGTGCCAATGTGTGCAGGAAAACACCATTCATGTCAGTCAGGCTTGAGCAGGATTTATTATAGACAGTGGGGCGGCTGCTCCGCTCTGATGGATGTTACTGTACTGCTGGTTGGAGGCTCTCTGCTCTGCTGGAGGTCCTGAAGCACAAAGAAAGATGCAGTTTGCTGCTTTATTATTTGAATTCAGAAGACAATTCATGACTTGGTAGACAGCTTGTATGTATGTGTACGCATTTTTGTCTGTGTATATATATATATATGTATATATATACACACACATACAACAGCAATTTCTTTGTGTAACTGTAACAGCGTCTCAATAATGAAATCATTAGAACGGAAATAATTAAAATTAATAAATTCAAACAAAAACACATGCACATATATTACATAATTAGATATTGGATAAACTTCAATTACTGATCACAGTTCATTTTAGCCTAAAAATAAACATTTTACATTTTCAAACTTCTACACTTCTGCTCTAACCTCAAGTGTTGCTTTTAAGTGACGTCATATAAAACTGTTTTTCAGACTTCCCACAGCTCCCTCTGGAGTCACACAAAGCTATAAAGGTTCTCGTTACAAAACCCAGAACAGTGATGTCACCACTTCCCCTCCAGTTAACACTGTTAGCTATATTAGCACTGTTGCCACTGTTTGCACTGTTAGCTATTGTAGCACTGTTAGCTGCGAGCCACTGGCTTAGCTGTTAAAATGTATGGAGGCAATAAATATGTTTTCCATTTTTTTTACATAATGCAGTAATGCTTCCCAATATATATATATATATATAACATTGGAGTTATTCTGTAATATTGGCATGCTAAACTAAGATAACAAATATGGTAAACATTATACCTGCTAATCATTAGCATGTTAGCATTGTCATTGTGAGCATGTCCGCACACATTTAGCTCTACGCACTCCTCTGTGTTTGTACTTTACAACCTCACAGAGAAGCATGCATGCAGATTGTGGATTTGAACAGGTCAGCTGTCTTTAATGCATTTTAAATTGTAATCATCTTGTGTTCCCTTCAGATCAAGATTATTGAGCTACCCAGCAAGACCCCCGTCTGCACCCTGGTACCAGACGCTAAGCTGGGGATGGTCATGTGTATCAAATTGTGGCAGGTAAGCACCAGGCAGTCTAATATAATTTATATCGAAGTTCTTGCAGTGTTTTTAACTTCATGGCAAAAGTGTCCCTCTATAACCACATTTCAAGTTCAGCTTGGTAGCCATTATCAAAAACAGTACATTCTCTGACATTTAAAACACGGAGGAAAGTAAAGGTACTTTTTCCATAAATACCTGCTTTATTCTGATTGGCCATCAGCCCATAACGAGAGACGTGGCCCGTGATTTACAGCCCAACAACTTGTTTCTCCCAAGCGTTTCTTCTCAGCTGGCACTGGGTCCCAACACTGTAATTAGAGCGTTTGGAAGGGCCGTGGGTTCACAGCCATACATCAGCCTGCAGCTGCACATCCAATCTGATCCGGGCAAAAAGGTTGCTTTTTGTTTTGGAAATGCTGTCGAAAAAGCTTTTATTTTCCAGCCATTAAGGAGACCCTGTAATTATTTTCATGGTTAATTATGAACCCTTTGGATTTTGAGCTTTGGGGGACAGAGTGAGGTTTTAGACTTATGCAAGACGTTTTGAATACATGTGGGCTGTTCAGTTCACAGGCAACAGAAATCAAAACACAGCTTATCATTTTAATGCCAGAGTGAGTTGAGTATCTGGCCCGTGCACATTCAGTATTCCTGTAATACCAACGACATAAATCTGAAATTGTGTTTGTGAAATTATTCTGGAGACAAGTAGACAACTTAGTCTCATAATGCATGCTGACATTTGTGTTTTTTTCCCCCCCTTTGATTTCATCGTTACACCCACCTTTCACCCACCTTTCATCATCTGATTTATGGACCAATGCGTTGAGTGGCAGAAAACATAATGATCAATTATATCATTCTAAATTATATATTATATAATATCATTGTAATACAGCAAAGGAAGCTGTCTAAGGTAAAGCCAAAGGGCCCAGGTGATTCTGAATCATCTCAGTCTGATTCCTTTCAAGGGTAAGGCATGTTCATCAGTTAAACTGACTGAGCGACTCAAGAGGCCCAAACAGTGGGAAGTGACTGAGCACGTACACACACACACACACACACGTGCTCACGGGCGCACACACACACAGTCCCGAGTCTGGGAACCCACACATTTTGTCTGCCATTCATAAGAACATTTCTCACTTGCCTTTCACATCAAATGGTTTTCTGCTACCCACTGTTCCCTGAACCTTACACAGCAGGAGGCAACAGATGAAACCGTCACCTTCTCTCTCCACCCCGTTTCTCTCCATCACACACACACACCAGGATGAAGCCACTGGCAATTATCTCCTCCCTGTCTTCCCTCCCTCATTTCTTCCCACCGTTGAGAAGTGATTATCCTCCCATTATTTCCAAGACAGACTCACCAACAGATTTATTGACGGCCTCTAAGCCCTCTCTGCTGGAGTTTATGGAAATAGATTAAATGCAGTGTTAAACTGCGTTTTCTTCTCAGATCAGCTTCCCTCTTGCAAAACCCACCCAGCCCTTAGTTTATGTGCTTGTCTTTGTCTAAAAGGTGACAGAGCTGAGCATCTGATTACTCTGATTGGCTGTAAAGCGCTGACGTGGAGGGAGAAAGTACCTCCACATGTGTGTCTGCCGTGTGCGGGGCTCTGGCCAGGGGGACAGTATTGATGTATGATGTGCAAGACTTTTAATGTGAACAGAGGCTGGCGGGGAAAAGGAAATGTTCCTATACAGATATCCATCACTCTCAGCTCATCACCTTGCTGCCTCGTGGCTATGACATCATGGTGGACCGGGTCTAAAACCAGAGGAAACGATTGGTTCCTTATGTCGAAGCAGTGCCGGCCTCAGGCCTGTGGCGGCCACATCAGCAAACGAGCTGCTGTTCTCTGGGTTTGTGCAAAATGCAATACATTCAGGAAATCACCACTTACTTCTCTCCAATTACATTTAGATTTTAGTTTATTTGTTTTGCTCATTGATTTGCCGTGATTTTTTTTTTTTTTTAATGAGCCAGCAATAACTCCTAATAAACAGTTGTTGGTCCAGGCCAGATGTTAAACATCCATCCTTAAAATTTTATAAAATGACGCTTACTTTTAAATTGAACATATATAATATGATAAATATACACATTATAGCACAACACATGTATAACTAATGCCACAGTGCATCACATGGTCGTTAGAAAGCTATCTTTGAGATGAGGATTTGACCAGGATGTATTTGTGGATTCCTTTACAGTTAATATTATTTGTGCCAATCAATACATAACAGGTTATATATGAGTGCTTACATTAAAGATTGATGACTTGGCTTGAGAATCCTTTGTGACGGGAGGATTAAATAAATACATTTACATTTATAGCTGCTTTTTTGTGTGGAAGCATGAAGGGCATTCTGTGAGTAGATTGATTAATGAAATTGGGATTGAAATTTGTATAAATTAGGAAAAAATAACAAAATAATTTGTCCCTTTGACAAAAAAGACAATTTCTAACTGATTTCATAATCGTTTAATCCTTAGTCATTTTATAAGGGTAGACATGCTTTGCAATTGTAAGGATTTGTTTGTTTTATGTGAGAAAAAAACACATCTGTTATTGTTACCGGTTAACCGACAATAAAAATACTGCTTTGTTTCAGCCTTAATAGAAAACACGAGTATGGAGTTGAATTCTGTCTCCTTTGGTGGAGAGGTTTAAAATCAGCGCAGGGATTTTAAAAGGAGATTGTTGTCGAAGAAGACAGAAGGAAGGAAATGAACACAAGTGTAATCATCAGCTCCTGTTCTCTTGACTCTTCCTGAGGTCCTGTGGATGATCTTATTGGACCGCAGTGGTCTGAACCAACTGCTTGAGTGACCGTCTGACAAGACACGTATTGGGAAATGGGGGCTACTGGCTTAAAATAGTTGCATTTTTAAAAATGCCTGCCATATATCGAAATAGCTTTTAACATGCATCACATTTTAATGTCCTTTACAAATACGGAAAATACCATGGGATCACATGACGATCAACTAGTTGGCGCCCAACTTGTTGTCTTTCGAGAAACGACCCAGGGTCATTTCTCTTCTGCCTCTTCCACCGGCTTCAATCCATCCGTCTCTCGAGGTCTTCTATGGTGATGCATCTCCTCCCAGAGCCCCAGCCCCACTCCAGCAGAGAGCCCTCTTGTAGAAAGGCCTGTGGAGGATATAATGAATTAGGTGTCCACCCAGGGTTCCCCGACCTCCGACCCATGACATCATCAATCAAGGCGGTCCTACACTTAAGTGAAACGGGGGCCCCAAGCCTGGAACGCTTAGCCCGGGCCCTGCCGACAAGCAGGGGCCAGTGATTTTCACTTGTTTTTATTTGTTTTCATAATCCCTCCGTGTTCGTCCGCGCTGATGTGTTTGGAAGGAATACACGACTCTGTCTATAATTTGTTTAAAGCTGGATGACGAGGAATATAAAGCGTTAAGAGAGAAGAGGACTTGAAGATGGATGAAAAAAATGGCAGACATGGCCCCCTCGCACATATGGAAAACGTTTCTTTCCCTGCTCACTTCTGCGAGGCACAGTGCTTCTGCTGGGGCCTGATGGTATGTTGAAGCAAAGGCACGAGTAAGGACCGAGTATCTATCCGAGCTGTGCATTCATACGTCGTTCCACAGGCCACGGTTTATTAACATGGGAAATGTTGAATTGTTGTTTGGATTACATTCAATTCAATTCAGTATATTTTATGTAGCCCAATATCACAAATTGCAAATTAGCCTCAAAGGACTTTACAATCTGTACACATACAACAAGTCACACATGGATGCTTCCACTACCGTCTCCATATACTGTATGGGCTCAGAATAATTTGGGGAATTTGTTAAAACTGAAAAGAGGATTGAGCTCCTCCCTCTGGATACTTTTTCTTTTCTCTTCTCTCTCCTTCAGTCCTTCCTTTCTTCAATGCAGCGATGCAAAGATACATGAAAAACCTTTATGATTTACAATCTGTGGCTTAGTTGGAAGGCAATGCTTTAATAATTTTTGTATGTTGCCCTGCTTACTTTTCTTTTACATATATATATACAGGACTGTCTCAGAAAATTAGAATATTGTGATAAAGTTCTTTATTTTCTGTAATGCAATTAAAAAAACAAAAATGTCATGCATTCTGGATTCATTACAAATCAACTGAAATATTGCAAGCCTTTTATTCTTTTAATATTGCTGATTATGGCTTACAGCTTAAGAAAACTCTAAAATCCTATCTCATAAAATTTTAATATTTCCTCAGACCAAGTTAAAAAAAAGATTTATAACAGCTGAGTGTTTGTCAAGGCTCAGGAAACCCTTGCAGGTGTTTCGAGTTAATTAGACAATTCAAGTGATTTGTTTAATACCCTACTAGTATACTTTTTCATGATATTCTAATATTTAGAGATAGGATATTTGAGTTTTCTTAAACTGTAAGCCATAATCAGCAATAAATCAGAATAAAAGGCTTGCAATATTTCAGTTGATTTGTAATGAATCCAGAATGCATGACATTTTTGTTTTTTTAATTGCATTACAGAAAATAAAGAACTTCATCACAATATTCTAATTTTCTGAGACAGTCCTGTATATGTATATATATGTATATCAATTATTATGCTTTCAAAGATAATCGTTAGTTGCAGCTCTAATACTGTACCTATTAAGTATTTAATTTATTGAGGTTTTATATGCAAAAATAAAGGATAAGAAATGATCTCTGTTCAAATTTGAATGTAATAATATTTAAATCATTAACATTATGAATAACTACAGTGTACTTGTATGATCAAAATAGGTGTGTGTGTGTGTGTGTGTGTGTGTGTGTGTGCGCGCGTGCGTGTGCACAAATTTAAACAAATGTATTAACCATATTTTAATGAAGTGATTTTATAACAATAATCAAAACAACTCACTAAACGATGGCTAAAACGTTTTAAATGATTGAAATGAGTCCAGTTTTCTGAAGGCTTCGCAGTCTGTTACTCAGTATGTATCAGTGCTGGCAGAGAGACCTTCGGCCCAAAAATATAGATGAGGAGCAAAGTGAGGAGTGGTGTAATGGAGTGTTGGAAAGAGAGAGCGGCCGCCTGACGAATGGAGCCCAGAGCGACTTTCCGAGTGTCAACAGGAGCTTCCAAAGTGATAACCTCTGCTCCGCTCAGCTTCCAGCACCACGCAGCGGTTTCTGTGTTGTTTTTTTTTTACTCCACAGCTCTCATCTCACATCGTACATCACATTACTCTCTTCCCATCTCACTGGCCCTCCTCTTTCTTTATCGTCCTCCCTCCCTCCTGCAGCCAGACTCGGGTCACGGACCACTCCTGCTGGCTGGATACGAGGACGGTTCCCTGTTGCTGTGGGACGTAACCCAGAGGTCCGTGCTGAGCCAGGCCAAAGCCCACCCCGAGCCCGTCATGTGCCTGACCTTTGACATCAAGTGTCTGAGGGGCGTGTCTGGCTCCTCTGAGAACAAACTCTCCACCTGGAAGCTGGACAGACAGAACAACCTGCAGGTCAGCAGAGGACCGGCTCAGAGAATAGTGGTGTTGTCTCGTGTTGTTTCCCCCACAGTCCTGTCGTATCAACTCCTACACCTCTTCACCGCCCCTCATGATTAAATCTGGTATTTAACACTATGAACTATGACAGTTGTCAAAACACAGTACGGTTGGATGAGCATTCCTATGGAAGCCCAGTAGCCAGTGGATATTCTGACTACATTTTTTCAATGCATTCATCCTGCGCAGCGGTCAAAGCCCCTCGTTGAACCAGTCACGCTTTACTATTCTATTTCAACTGTTTATCCATGTCGAAGCTAACTGTTTATCTATCACCTTTAGCTAACAATTTTAACCATTTAGCCATTACTTTAAGGTAACTTTTTGAACCATTTTATTAATGAGTTTTAGCTCACAGTTTAATCTTTTTAATCGTTACCTTTAGCAAACTATTTCAAACAATTACACTTCATTGTAGCTATTTTAACCAATTTTCCATTACGTTAGGTAACTATTTTAACTATCTGTTAAGGATTTTAAGCTTACGCTTTTAACTGTTTATCCATTACTCTATTTCAAACATGTATCTGATCCATTTACCGCAACCAGTTATCCATTACATTAGACTAACTGTTGCTCACTGCTTTTCTGTTGCTGTCAATCGCAACACGTAGGACTCAATGTGTTGATACAATCCCATTTGAATCTGAATACTTAAAAAAAAAAAAAAAATTAAGTATTTTCAAGTGTTCCTTGACCGTGTCCTGGTTGGGTAACCATAATAATATTCATTCGACCTCCTGAAGTCTCCCTAATTAAGGTTCTAAACTGCTCCCTGCTCACTAATTGTTGCACAAGAGTGTCCGCTAAATCCCATGAAATATAATAAGAAGGTAATGATGGAGATGGGAGGAGAGGAAAGTGGCATTTCTCTAGGCTCTCTTGGAAAACATCAGGGGCCAAAGAGGAAGAGGCTCAGTAGGGCTCCGGGGGCCATAAATCAGCTGCTGGTTACACAGCGTTGGCAGGGCCAGGGGCCAAGGGCCGAGCTGGGGCTGTCACTCCAGACTCAAACCACCCACAAACATTCACACTCACACAATATCACACATTAGGCACATGAGGATATAAATGGTTCACATCACAAAATACATCCTCGCACACACATGAAGACACTGTCCAGTAGAGCCCGTTCCGGAGCGTCTTCTGCCACACCAAAAGAGATCAGCTTTGTGACATCATTCGTTTTACCTAACAGCCGGTGCTTCACAGACCTAAACGCCTCATTTGAAGCTCGATCTTCTCTTGATTTCATGAGCAAAAGAGAATACTCCCATTTTGCAGCCAATCCCCATGAATCCGAGCCGAGGCACGTATACACTGCACAGTGAAGCGGTATTATTCTTTCCAATGCTCTTTACATATGAATGCTTGAAATAGAAATATTTGCAACGCCCCTTTTTTTTCTCCACCGTAAATATGCGTCTAGAAAAACCCTCCGAAGGATTTGATTCGATACAGCAGAAGAGGAGGAGAGTAGTTATTTGGTTTATTTTGCTCAAGCAACAAAATATTGATTCAGCATGTAATCCGGGATGAGGATAACAGGAAAAAAGCACAAGGAGAGGGAAAAGATCCAACAGGGGCTTTTAAATTATCCTGAAGTGCAGCTCAGTGTGACGTCCAGACAGCTATCCTCAGTTCTTCCCACAAAAGTATTTTTGTGTGGCAGCCGTATGGGGGCGGGGGGGACCTGCCGGGTGGCGGACCTGGGCGCTGGATCCTGACGGACGACCCGCGAGAGGTAATAAAAATATCAAAACCTCGGAGGCCCCTTAACTAAACAAAAAACACATCTGCAGTAAAGGGAACAGTAGTTCACAGTGGGAGGCTGCAATAAAGGCTGAGGAGGCTATAAGTGCCACAGCATCCCACTTCCCACAAATTACCTCTGCAATACCGTTAACTATCGTGAAACTGGCTGGAAAGGAAGATAGATGCTTTCTGTGAACTGGAGGAGAAACTGAACGTGACACAACACAGTGGCGTTATGATTTAGTGAAGCTGAGGGGCTGTGAAGTGAGCTTATCAAGCGCAGATAAAGACGGACCGCCTCAGGAATGGAGGTTAATGTATGACACATGGCTCCCAGAGGCCTTTATCTCCCGTTTGACCTGGCTCGCCTTGTATCTTTTCAAAGTAATAAGGCATCATCTTCGGCCTTTTTCCTCTCTCCTTTCCTTCCAGCGCACATTTTTGGGAATGTGTCCGGGTGAGATGATGAGGGCGTGGGTGTTCTGGTTTACACGCCGTTAAGCCAGATGGACACATATTTAGGCGACCACTCGTCCGTGGTGACGAGCGCGGTGGCTTCTTCAGGGGAACGAAAGAGAGCGAGGTTGTTGTCTGGAGGAAGAGAACGCAGGTAGAGACGAGGGAAGATTAGAGGTGCAAATCAAGCGTGGTGACAGCAAGCTATTTATGCGACTGATGACGGTTCTCTACAGGTGAAACTCCTGCCCCTCGTCTTCACTGCAATGTAAAATAGCCCCGACGCGTCCCCCCAGCAGTCACTGACATGGTGCCTTTTGTGAATTTGTGTAGCCGTCGGCCAATCCTTATATGTCGTGACTTTTAGGTCCAGCCTCGGTCTGATGTTGAAACGATGTATGTATGAACTACCGCCATGGAAATTCTCTTCAGCACCCCCCCCCCCCCCCCCGCTTCCCTTCTCCCTTTTTTTTCTGAATGGGACCACTAGCCAGTTTGACACATCCATCTCCTGTCAGCCAGCACCAGGCTCTAACAGGCAGGGTGACAAAAGGCTGTAATCTCCCCGCCGCTGAGTGTGATTCAGGGACAGGGTGTGTCAAAAAATACCTGCGGAAAGCCTCCCAGCCGCTAGGCTCGAGTGAGTGAGCGATGACGGGACGTTTCAGTAGATGAATGTGAACGGCGAGATCCGTGCCAAGACCGAGGAGGAAAGACGGGGAGAAAAGTGGAGGGCGGCTCGAGTGAGATCCGCCAAGTGGACGCTCCTTTTTGAACGTGTCCTCTGTCAGTGAGATGCTCCGTGAGAGGATGCCGAAGTGTGAGTTTGTGTT
Organism: Pseudoliparis swirei; assembly: GCF_029220125.1. NCBI lineage: Eukaryota > Metazoa > Chordata > Actinopteri > Perciformes > Liparidae > Pseudoliparis > Pseudoliparis swirei. The sequence goes on from NC_079394.1 coordinate 9,584,596, forward strand.
GGATCTGTCGTAGGCCACAAAGTGTGTCGTGGGACCAGCTGCTGAGCAGAGCTGGTGGCCCCCTGACGGCTGGGGAAGCCAGCCAGCAAGCTCTGCGTGCGTGTATGCGTCTGCTTGCATGCTGCAACACAGGCCAGGAAGGAGTGTTCAAATAAAATGAAGCAGTCCAAAGAAACGATTTAGTCTTTGATGAGATAAAGTAAGAAAAATGGGGTGTCAAATAAAATAAGCCTGGACTCGCTGGTGAGAGCCAACGGATTTCATGACAGAGTTGGACCTGGTTCTTGGTGCTCATTCAGCGATGGTGTGGCCCGACGGCAAGAACAACAGTGCCGCTTCCTCTGGAAGACATGGAGTTGAAATGACAGCACAATATGGACTTCCTTTTAAAGAACAAAGAACAGTTCTGCAAACATATGACGTATTCAAGATCTGCAACTAATTGTCATTTCTGTTATCCATTATTCTTTTGGTCTAAAATCATTAAATCATCGTGTTTCACGAAAGCTCAAGGTGATGTTTGCTTGTTTTGTTTCACCTATAGTACAAAACAGGAAATAAGCTTTTAGCCTGACTGTCCAAAACTTAAATTCGTAATCGGTTTCAAAAATAATGTTCTGTCAATCAACGGACTGTCTAATTGTTTCGACTTATAAATAAACCAAGTATCTGTATCAGGATATGGGCAGATGCTGTGTATGACCAAAACTAATATTATTCAGGCAACAACTAAATATTTAAATTATGTATTAATGTGTTGATAATTTTTGTGATTAAGTGAAACGTTATTCTCTAAAATGTCAGAAATAGTAATACAAAAAAAAAATGCAGATTACAATTTTCTAGGTGATTTCTTTTTCAAATGTATTTTTTGTCCAACTAACAATTTCATTTATATTCTATGTACAAGGATTGAAAACAGTATGAAGCAGCAGAACCAGAACAATTATATATTTTATCCGATTAATTACCTTTCTGTTGTAATGTAATGAATCATCTCAAACTGTGTAAACGGTGTACACTTGCAGCTTAGGAACGAACATAAAACCATGTTGGAACCAGCTTTTTATTCTACGGAGTAACCGTCTGTTAAATTTGCATATGACAATAAATATCTATCTAACATAGCTACGCCATTCATTTTAAATTATTGCTCAGGGCAACTTCTGTTCTCACCTTTTTTCATTTTGACTTTCTCAGACCGTAGAAAGTCAAAACAATTAGCCAGCCAGCCCTGCTGAATGAGCATTACTTAATCATTAACCAGTTACTGCATACGGTTGACCCTTTAACGAAACAAATGCCTTTTCCTGACACAAACTATGGGAAGCAAAACAAACAAAAACAGACACTTAAACCCATCATTATCAGGCCTCTAATGCAAACCAGATGGAGAGAGGTAGGGGCATACCAACTTCTTGAGGTAATAACAAAGCTCCAAACAATCTTTTACCCTCCGGCTTCCTTTGTATCAGTGTATCGGGCTTGTTTGGTCTAACCAGGAAATACTCACGTTCACACTAGTGTTACCAGCGACGATGGTTTGCTAAACAAAAAAAACTCAAAAGATCCCGTCACTGATCTTTCGCTCTCGGTTCTGATCAATGACATTCCTCCCTGCTCTCTCTCCGCCTTGCATTCCACTTTATCCACTTGGGCTACGAGTACCTGGCTTATATCTTCCACATGCAGCTTGCGGACGGTTCCTGCCCGGAACAGGAGCATGCCGATAAATTCTCCACCGTCTCCTCCCATCCAAGACCATTAGTCTCCCTAGACACAGCTTATGAAGTCAATTATACGCTGTCCAGTTTGATTTCGGCTCCCATATCCAGATGTTTGCGTCCCATCTCCGGGTCCAGCTGAGATCCCCAGTCTGCAGGAAGAGCACGTTCGCTCCCCAGGAATGCCCACCTCAGCAGGCCCTTTAGATAGTGATCTTTGCCGCCATTCATTATATTATGTCAGAATGTTGCCCCTTTAGAGAGATTGATACAGTCCTAAGACACTGCAGATCACAGGGAGAGGGAGCTGTGGCTAATCTTTAGCAGGCAGACGTTACACCGCTGTATTTATCGGGTCTCTTCTCCCACTGACCAGACCTTTCGGTGTGAATGTAATTCATCAGGGGCGCTTAAAGCAACAAGGCATCTGCAAACAAGCATTTCAGCGAGAGGGTCTCTCTCTTTCTTGCAAACTGTGACAAAGGTAACTCAAGCCCCGCTTCCAGAATCCCCCCCTCACTCCAAACCAAATAGCAGGACGCAGATAGATCTGCTCGCGGCCCTCGTGCCGTAATGTTTTATGGCCGATGATTGAGTCCCAGGAGTCTCCAGCCAGGTTCAACAAGACATCCAGCCTAACACTCGGACCTCAGTCATCAGATCAGCTGATAGTCGCTCCCTCTTGGTGTTTGTGTTGGCCTCGGTTTCCTAGACGGCAGTGATTAATCGACTTACTGACCTAATTATTATTTTTGTCTCCTTATTTGCATGAACAATATGTTCATTTGGTTTCAGGTTTCACTGACAATTCGCACAAATAAGCTGCCGCTCGGCCTCCTCGGTGGGGACAAAGTGTTTGTAATGGTGCGTTGTTTGATTCATGGCTCTAACCTGCAAAAACCTGCTAAGATCCTTCTGCTCTTTGTGGCGTTGCAGCTCCAGGACTGCGTGCCGCTGGTCAACCCCGGGGTTTCCCACCTGTGCATCAGGGGGGACGGTAAGCTTCTGTCGTCAGCGGGCTGGGACCATCGGGTGCGGATATTCGGGTGGAAGAAGCTGCGGCCGCTGGCGGTGCTTCAATACCACACGGACATGGTGCTCAGCGTGGCCTTCTCTGACCACCAGGACCCCAGACAAAGACTGCTGGCTGCTGGATCCAAGGACCATCGGATCAGCCTGTGGTCAATATACAACGAGGGAGCGGACACCGGCTGAGCACATGAGCTCTGGGAGGACGCCCGGACGTTTAGTTAATACTTCAGGAACAGTCCAGTTCAATGGTTTGATAACTGGACAAATGGAATGTTAATATATTTCGCTGCTTTCCTCTCGATGTTGCCAAGCATGTGGAAGCAATGGTCATAATTAACAGTGGCTAATGTGTTGTTTTGTCCTCAATCATATCAAAACATGGGGCTGGCTTCCCCTTTCTGATCACAAGGGAACTACACATGAACTCTATCAACTCTGCAGTGCCACCTACACTGGCCCTGCAGGGTTGATTCTATTTATAGTCTCATGGTGAATAACAGTCATGATAAAAAAAGAAACTTGTTTAACATTCCAGAGGGTGGTGTCTGACATGTGTCCTTATCGGTATGATTTGAAGCTCATCTCTCAAAACAAGCAGTCGGTTTTTTTTAATTAGCTAATTTGACTTAATACGGTTATCACTGCATCCTGCTGCAGGATTCAAGACAAAAGAAACGAGTCGGACGCACCTTTCAGCACGCCTATTAATTATCAACTGTTACTGATTTTATCTAGTCCTATATTAACTATAATTACCTTCGTCATTTCAGGAGTGGCTTATGTTTCCAGGCTCATCGTACAATTATTTTCGTAGCAATTATAAATGCCATTTCTCAATTAATGTGGACGGTTAACAGAAGTATTGAGGTCAATATTTGTAACATAAGAACTGCAAAATACAAAACTCCTGGTTTGTTAGTTTGTTTTCTTGTATATTGTTTCCTTTAACTGTGAGTCCAGTTGAATTAGCCACTATATTTTAAATAGTTGAACAGGCATTGTCTGACCTTTTCAATTTGCTGAAGCCTTTTGTGGCGCTCCGTGCAGCTCTGGGATTGTGTTGACTTCTCTGATAGGAGATTTGCTCCAGTGGACCTGAATTTGAGGGACACAACGCACCTGAGCAGCTATGTAATCGCGTGTTGTTATTTTAGCAGGTCTTAGCTTAACACACAGGCCCCTCCAGCCTGACCCGAGCTGTGTTTGTCAAACAAGGTTAATCACAGCAGGGCATGAAGAACAGAGGGCTGTTGGTTTAGTGCTGCTGCTGATCTGCAGACGCTCGCCTTCATCAGCGTGTTCTGTTCATGAGCTGATTTTATTCTCTCAATTTACTCTTTGTTAATCAGAAAGATCAGGAACTGAAGAAATCTATATCAATGTAAACGTCAAGCTGAATCTAAAGTAGTTTAGAAAATACTGTTTCAAGGTCCTCAGCATTTTAAAAACAAGACCACTGTTACTTTCTACATTTACTTTACATGTAATGCCAAATATAGATGTATAGGAAGCAGACGTGTCCTGAACAAGGCCACAGGTCTTGTTGTGTAAGTCCCAGAGTAAAAAGAGAAGTCTTGTGTTGTCCACTGTCTCTAATAATACTTGTGTGAGTCGATGAGCAGCATGAGAGCTCGTGTGTTGCAGCACTGCCGAGGGGCCGAGGCTTCAAACGCCCGACGCTCTGCCTCATGAAGGCTTCGTCTCCTGGGATGACCCCAGGTTGGGAAGCTCATCATGCTGTACAGGAAAGGCCTGAGAAATGAAAGAGCCAGACGAGCAGAATGGCCACAAATCATTAGTGAACAGAGGAAAGAGGAGGTCATTTGCTAGACCAGCTGCCTCGTGGTGACGTTGCTGTCATTTGAAAAAAAAATAAAGTGTCGTTTGGGTTGATTTTCTTGCCCGTAGTCGAACTTGTGTCTGGGATGAGTTGTGTGGTTTTTTTTCTTCTTCTTTTTCCACGTGCCTGGTTTTAACGGCACGTTTTCCTTGTTCCCTGCGGAGCTCCAGCTATACCTGTTGTGTGTGACCCCGCTGGTGACATCTTGCATTCATAACAGCTTCCTCACTCTCCTGTTGGCTGTGAGCAAACACTCGAGGTGGCGTGGGCCAGCTTCCGTCCATTCTCTGATAAATCAAATGCTGTGCTCATTGGGGCAGATGTCTGCTGAATGGAGCCGGCAGCAACCCACAGGCCTTAGAAGTGCCTGGTGAGGTGGTGGTGGACCTCATAAATCACTTCATAATGGATCATTTAGGAAGTCAATAAATGGACGCGGAGACCGTCTGCACAATAGGCCCTGTGCCTCACTTATCACCTAACGTGTGTCTCCCTTGGCCTCCGAGGTCAGAGGTCAGCCTTGCTTTGGGATAGGACATAATCTGTGTGTGTGTGTGTGTGTGTGTGTGTGTGTGTGTGTGTGTGTGTGTGTGTGTGTGTGTGTGTGTGTGTGTGTGTGTGTGTGTGTGTGTGTGTGTGTGTGTGTGTGTGTGTGTGTGTGATGCTGTCACTCCCCGTGCCGCTGGGTGTATTCGTACCACTGAGTTTGATTATTTAGAAAACATAAATAGTTTTTAAAAAATGATCTGAGGAAAATTCTCTATTAGCCAAAATAAATTTTCCACCCCACGGGCGAGTGGGTTTTATTTATTTTTTCAAATGTGTCTTAATACATACTTATCAAGGCTCTGTGTTGGCGATGTGTTTGAAAGTTCTGCATAAAATGTCCGTCAGCGTCCTCGTGCACAACAGAAACTGCAGTACCTTTAGTATAAGGCCAGATAGGAAACATGTGCGCTGTTGTTTCAGGGCAGGACTCTTGATTGTTTTACCTGGCTTTTTTTATTATTAATAAATGTCCCCAGATATGGCAGCAGGCCGGGAGGCGAGGCTCCGCAGCATGATATGTACACGGAGGCGAAGAGAAGCAAGCGAGACCCCGGACGGCGGGCCCGTCGCAGCAGATGTTCCAGATTACATTACATTACATTACATGTCATTTAGCAGACGCTTTTATCCAAAGCGACTTACAATAAGTGCATTTCAACCTAGAGTACAAACTAAGAACAACAGATGCAGCGAAGTGTCAAATGATGCCTCGGGTCGCATTATCATCTATCCGCTGCCTCCTCATACTTCACTGGCAAGTCCTTGGCACCGTTTCTCTCGGAGCCCGAGACATATGGGCACATGGATGTAAGTCGCGGGCGCTTTTCCTCGGCGTTAAATGATGGATACATTGAAATATTTAGCTTGAATATGGCCTTGGCCTGTTGAAAGCATGCCAGAGCCCATTAAGGTGCATGTGTAGAAATGTAATCTGGAAAATATTTGCCTTAAGAGGCATATCATGTTGACAATAGATGATATGGAGGTGCAATTCATTGCACATCCTCCAGCGGGTGCAGTTTCCAGTTTCTCTGATGGCCATTTTGAAAAGAGTCCCAACACTTCCTTATGTTTGCACAGATTTATAAAATGTTATCTCGGACTATTAAACCATATCTTTTAAAAGTAGTAGCTTAATTTAGGTGCACATGACTACAAATCCCCTGTGTTCCTTATGTGTGTGGCTCTTACTTTCAGATGATACCTTCCAACTGTATAGTGCAGGGTTAGAAAATGCGAGCGGCCTCAGGCTTGTCAAGTCTCCTCAGACTGATGCATACTACACCAGGGAGACCGTTTATTAGGAGGGAAACGTATGAGGAACATGTTCATTGCTGGATAGGGATTGGTACAAAGTTGGACAATTGTTAATAGTGCAGGTGGTGAAAGAAAAGGAGAAGGCTGTGTCTGTATTGCAGTGTTGAGGTTTTCTCAAGCACTATACAGCTGCACATACACATCTGAGATGCTTAAATATACTCAGGTAAAGTATTTTACACTTCAATTCACAGGCAAATATTGTAATTTAATTAGTTTTTTAAAAGCCTGCAGTATAGGTTAAGATTTCACTTGCAAAACGAGTTTATAAAATGTGATGCATTGTTTAGATTAAACTACCCAACAAGTAGAAATTAGGTCATCCTTGAAAAACTGAGACTGAAAAGCCACTCAAGGACTCCGAGATAATAATACACATATATATATATATATATATATATATATATACACTACCGTTCAAAAGTTTGGGGTCATCCATACAATTTTGTGTCTTCCATGAAAACTCACTTTTATTTATCAAATGAATTGAAAATTGAATAGAAAATATAGTCAAGACATTGACAAGGTTAGAAATAATGATTAATATTTGAAGTATTAATTTTGTTCTTCAAACTTCAAGCTCAAAGGAAGGCCAGTTGTATAGCTTATATCACCAGCATAACTGTTTTCAGCTGTGCTAACATAATTGCACAAGGGTTTTCTAATCAGACATTAGTCTTCTAAGGCGATTAGCAAACACAATGTACCATTAGAACACTGGAGTGATAGTTGATGGAAATGGGCCTCTATACACCTATGGAGATATTTCATTAGAAACCAGACACTTCCACCTAGAATAGTCATTTACCACATTAACAATGTAGAGAGTGTATTTTTGATTAATGTTATCTTTATTGAAAAAACAGTGCTTTTCTTTGAAAAATAAAGACATTTCTAAGTGACCCCAAACTTTTGAACGGTAGTGTATATATATATATATATATATAATATCACTGACAGATCATTCATACGGAATACTTACTTTTGATACATCAAGTTGATTTTTGCAGAGAGTAACACATTGAAAAGTGTTTTGCCCTTTTAGCGAGATATCTTTTGACCAAAGAGTATGGGGATTGTGGGGTCCATGATAATGTGTGGATCAGAAAGAAACACAATTAAATGACCTAAATACTATATCGATGGCATAGTTTCTCCCTGTTGTTCTTGACTAAACTACGACGTGCATCAGCAGTCTCACTGATGTTTCCCCCTGTCCTGTGAAACCTATAATTAGTCCGCTTATCGCCTTCTGACCCTTCCCCAAACCACGCCCCCTTCGGCGCGGGGATAAACCCCGGATCGTCTCTTGGTGTTTCTCGGCTTCCGTCGGGCTGCTCCTCCGCACCTGCAGGCCGGCGTCGGTCCCCAGCAGGCGGCTTCCTGGCCAGACTAAACAAGGGTCGGAAGCACCGCATGCAGTGGACTGGAGGCACTTTGTTTGGACAATTTAAAAAAAACATGTATATTTATAGATTCATGATTTGGCTTTATTGTGACGCGACGTGAGCAAAACTGTGTGATAGCCTGTTGTAGATATAATAGAAAACCAATCGTCATAGTCTACATACTATATAATTAGCATAAAGGAAATACATACACTATTTCAATCCCTCTGAATTTTTATTTAAATTGACGCACATTAATTGGTTATAGTGAAATTGACACACTGTCGTTATTTATATTGTTTCATTAGTTAAGTAGCTATAGCTTTCAGACTATCCTAAAAAGTAATTTTTAAGACGTGGTTGCAGCTTCATAATACAATTCCGTTGTAAAGTAAATGCTTTAGTCATTGCCCAAACAAACAACAACAATGCGACCAATTAGTCTGTGTTTAAATGAGTGGAAACATTATTTAACCTTTGACACCTTTACAAGCCATTAAACAGTCAGAGGTCAGGCGCCCCCAGGCATCCTTTTCCCTGCTTTCCACTCTGGCAGCTGGGTTCAAGTAGAAAAAAATACATTATTGAAATGAATCATTAGGTACGTTTCCCTTTGTATGTGACAGGCACAAATCCCAAAGCAGACCCCCCCCCCCCCCCCCCCCCAAAAAAAGAGATTAACCTTGACAACAAAGCATTCCTCATAGGACTTCAAAAAGGAAATGGAATTGGCGGCACATAGATTGTGACGTTCTTAAAATATCACCCAACTGTCCCAATACAAATGATCAATGATAACCTTTTGTGCAGAGGAAATGTGTCTCTTTCTGTCTTTTTTCAGTTTTTATCACATGAAGTTCTTATCTTGATTTTTTTTTAAAAACAATTTCAGAAAAAATCATTTTGAACAAAATTATTTGCACAATATATTACATGGCCCACTCCTTTTTCTTTCTTTTTTTTACTGGGAGTTTGTTTTAAGTCTTCCAGTTCCCCAGTTTGAATAACCTCTTACTAAATATTTGTATTAATTAATCCGTGGAAGTTGTGAAGTTGCACTCTGTAATGTGACCACAGATACTTCGAATGACTTTATCAACACCAAGAGGGAAATGTGTTTAGAAATAGGAACTATGGTCAAGGAGAGAAGTTCTGGTGTATATTATTTCTTCATAGAACCAGGTGTAGATTTCTTCATGTGAACTATGCAGTCTGATGTTTAGACCGCCTCCACGGCCCGACTTCACGACTGCAGCAGCAACACACCCCTCAACCCAATTCAACGGTCACAGACAATATGCTGTGAGATCTGCTTTCTTTTTCAACCCTCCCTCTTCAGCAGTGCGACACCAGACGGAGCTTTGAATGGAAGTTCTGCTCAAAGACAATTTCTTTGTTTAATGAATTACAAGAATTTAATGTTTATTTTACAGATACAGAACAGTCATTCTGCTTCATTTCTTTACTTTGAATTGCTGCAAGTCAGTGCCGTGGTACAAGCTTCTCAGAGCGGCTCGAGATGTTCAGAACGTTTCAAAAAAATCGAATCTTGTTTTCTTTTTTTTTCTCAAACAAAAACATTTGGGTGTGTTCGACACCCCCTCTGATGAGCTCAACATGCAAACATCTCATCTACCTCGAAGGTCGATGGACTATATTACATATGGCTTTCTTTCTTTTTTTTAAGCAATTAAAAACAAGGCAAATCAAAAAAAGTGCATCCAACACAAAAAATAGAATTAATTTCCAGTCTGTGATCAAAGGTATTGTCTGTGTTCAGGAGACGTCCCTCCTGCCTCCTCTGTTTGCTGGCTCAATGTCTGCACCGCTCAGGTGAGAGGTGCCCTGCGTGGAACTATTGCCATTTGGGTTCAAAGGTCAAAGTAGACCTCTTCAAGGACTCAGAGCAGGTGCCCCTGCTTCACGCAAAGTCGCATTTCCTTTAAATAAATACGGCAGGGTTTATCCAGCCGAGTTCAGCCCGTGAACACACCCCGCAGGTTGCGTAAGCCGTCAACAGACAGGGCTGTGTTGCCTTTCCTGCCCGTTTCCATTCCAACAGTGAGCGCCGTTAGCCCCGGTGGACAGCGGTCATTATCTGGGCCCGTAGTCATAGTTAGAGGGGCCACTGGTGGCTGAGTACATATTGGCTGTGGCCGGGTTCATGTGGTGGTGGTACGTGTGTCCTCTGAGGCCGGGTAACGGATAGGGTGATGGCCTGGTCTTGGCTCCCAGGTAGTGTTCGTAGGTGGTGGGGTACTTGTAAGGGTGGTGGTGCAGGGTGTCCGGGGGTAAACCATGGGGGTCCGAGCGAAGGTCGTGGGGAGGACTGGGTCGGCCACTGGTGAGTGAGACGCCGTGAAGGCCTCCTGGGACGGGCAGGGCGGGGCTGAGGACGCGGGACATCAGTTGGTGAGCCGAGTCGCCGTGTATGGGCGTGCCGCTGGGGTCTCGCTCGTATTCCCGTCTACTGTCTTCTGTGCAGGAAGAGACATGAGAACATTTAGGGGTAGACAATATTTAGCTGATGTATATTTTCCAAAACAGCATGTGTGTTCAGTTCTGTTCTCCACACTGACTGCTCATACTCATACCCATGTGTTTGGGTTAGCCAGTAACAATGTGCACTATTTGCAGTGATATATTATAAATTCTCATTCATGAGCATTATTTATTATATTATTTGCAAGCAGAAAGCAGTGTTTACATCACTGCTAAAAGTCTGAAGTGAACCCCAGATTAGTGTAAATATGAATATCTGTTATTGTTAAAAATATTGATGCAATAAAAGTATGCTTTTCACTCAAAATGTTGCTCAATACATTGCCAATAAAAAGCTTCCAACAAAACAGTTATAAAATTCCTTCAGGTGAATTAAAAGAGAAAGCCAATATGAGACTCAAAGGGATTATTAATAACTAATGAAGAAAAACATCAAAATCAAGCTGTTGTCAGTCATGTAATAACATAACAATCTATATTAAGTCAGCAGTGGATGACATTGACTGGCTGGTATTTCATCTTTAATTAAAAATATTGGCTTAAAGCTCCACTTTGGATCAATTTAAAAGAAATTGAAAAATGTGCCAACAATTTACATGCAAATATTTCCTCTGAAGGCTGAATAAGTTAATGTGACTATGTGTTAAGAAATGAAACAGAGTATGCTGCGGACCTTTTTCTGTGCCGTTCTGCTGAGGAGGAGATGACATTGGGTTTCTTGTTCTGGCGAAGGCACTCATTATTGGCAGAGAGCCTGGCCTGTGATTCCTGGGCCTGGAGCAGGGAGAATAGATTCAGTTACACACTCATTTAATGAACCTCAAATGCACAGTTTCTGTCTTGCATATTACAATGATGAATGCACATAGTAAGACTTAACACTGTTGCATGTAATGAGCATTTGCACATTGACAGGCAGCCGAGTTAATACAAAAAGTCCCATAAACTTCAGTTTAATGGCTTCAGTTATATAGTGCGCTGCAGAAATAAATACAGTTGTTTGCAGAGCTGGATGAGCAGTATATGGAATACGTCATTGCCCTGAGCATCGAGTACCAGATGGGTGAGGTTTACGCTATTGTTACAATTACGAGTGTCTGGTAATTTGTCAGTGACAGGAAAGCATGGCCAATAGACGTTCAAACAATATCAGTCATCTTTTGACTTCATTGTGTTTTCCATGAGGCCCTCTCCACCCATCTGGCACCTGAGCTAACGCAAACATGCAAATCTATCTAGCAAATGCTCTCCGGATGTGTTGATCATTTTTACATCAAGTGGAAACGACTGTTTGAGTGTAAATGCTCACCAGTCCTCTGGATCACAGTCCCTGAAGCCCTTTGCGAAGGGATTGCTGGCTATCTTCAGCTGTGTGATCTGAAATCCAGAACACATCATCAAATAACATTTCCATTTCCTCGAGGCATTGCTTTTTAATCACATTTAAACACACTGCAGATTTTATTAAACGTCTGCTGCTAAGTGGGACATTATGACATCATGACGTTCATTCAGTGTTATTTAAAAACCCACCTGAATTCATTTAACAATTAATACAACACTTAGTGTACTTTTAATTTTGTAACTCTTATGGAACATTTAAAGCTGCATAGCGTTTAATTGGTAAATTACAGACACAGCAGCTCTAAGTATTTATAATTTAAAAGCTATATTTATTATCGTTATTTTACAACATTTCAAATTTAAATTCAGCTCTAATTTATGCAATTTTAACCTCCATTGAGCCAGGTGATGAAGGCCACACATAACCCACTGACTGTAGCCATCGGGCCGAACATCTTAAAATAATGTATGTAAGATTTGACATCAAATAGAACATATTTGTAGTTATTTATATGTCCCACCACCGTGCGGCCATGGGAATATTGCATCACAACGACGCGGCGACTCGTCCGCACTTTAACCGAATTGTATCGGAACGATTCACTCGTTCCAAGTCGTCCTGAATACCAGCAGAATGAACAGACCATTTAAACAGAGTGCGCGCCGGATGGAGAGCCGAGCACGAGACGCACATTATGCGCGCAGCAGAGGCAAAACACGCGCACAAATAACAACGAGCAATGGAAGAGATAGCGCTACTTAACTTGATTAATTTGTTAAAAAATATATCACACAAGGTAACGAGGCAAGCACATATTAGACTATTTTTTAAATAATAATATTTATTTATTTCATATTTATATAAGTTAAAATTACTTTTTTTAGGCCGATATTAATTATATTATGGCAATATTTGTTTATTATAGTACCACATAAAGCTTATAGAAACAAATCTTATTTATGTTACATCCTAGATGCAGTTAGTTTCTACACACACACGCACACACACGCACACACACACGCACACACACACACACACGCACACACACACACATGCACGCGAAGGCTTCTTACCCGGTGGTTCTGGTACGCTGTGACCGCTGTGAAGCGGGTTTCCTCAAAAACAAAGGTCTTGTAATTCTCCTCTGCATACTTCTCGCTATCCTTGCGGGGGTCCACATAAACCACATGGAACCGGGGCTGGTAGCGGTGCATGGAGTTCAGAATGATCTGTAAACACCAGAGGATTCATCAGCACTCACTGAAGGACTTAAGGCTCTATTAGACTATTTTCCACTTAAGCGTTTTATCATTGGCTTGTGATAAACATGAATACGTTATAATAATTTATAATATAACTCCAAACGATAGTTTAAACCAATTATTGAACATTATCTTATTTATTAAATATTAAAATGGTGTCAACCACGTCCAACATCCACGTAATTTGTGAATAGAATTAAGCAGTTTGGTAAATGACTTGCATGCTTGTATATGTTTATGCAGAAATGTGATAAAAAATATGTCAATATGACATTTATCATAAAATCTAAAAAGCCACTTGCAGCACAATTATTATTTAAAAGCACATCATCTCCATTTACCCACATTTCATCCAACAGAAGCTCGGCTTCACACTTTTTTTCTCGAAGATCTCCCGTTTTTGTTCTCATTTCACAACTAATGCAATGATTGCCTGCGACAGACACATCCAGACAGAGGGCAAGATCAAGCGGGAAGGGCTGCACAATGTTTCCAGTGGTGAAATGTTCCACTTCCTCGCTGTTGTTCTTGGAGTAAAGCCTAATGCGCGGGGCCATTTTTGTGGGTTGAAAAGAAGGCTATCGGCAACATCCGACCAGTGGTGGAAATATCAAAGTTTATGTCAAATCACTTGCATCGGTCAAATGAATGCGACTTCTATTGTCAATCCTCCTGTATTCATATTTCTGTTGGGACCTATTGTCTCTAAATGATGAGTTTAAAGTGAATGCACGTCACCGCTTTACAGGGTTTTGTTTTTACCCCTGAAGGTATCCAAGCGTGCGCTCTGACGACGGTGCTAAGCAATGCTGCTCTTATTATTGCATCGCTGTATATTATATCATTAGTCATTGTATATGCCTCTATTATAATAATCTGTTTCTTTTCTTTTCCATGCACGTGTACTCACATGGCCGTTGTCGTCCAGCAGGTTGTTGGTGAGTTTGAGTTTATCGAAGGAGACGATCTGCTTCATCCACTGGGCGCCTTTGGCCGGAGAGTCCGGGTGGTAGTGCACCCTGCCCGGCGTGGCGGGGTCAGCTTTACCGGCCACCAGCCACGACGAGCTGTGGAAGGCATACCTGAGGGGAAAGCAAGTCCATTAGACTCAAGGTTCCGGTTGTCCGATTGTATTTACTTTAATAATAGTCGCCTCTAGTCTATACTCGCGCATACAACATGCGCATGCACGTGTTGACACGAGATACACAGGTATTACAATAGGCCTCGTGACAGTGAATGTGTCTCTAATCATTGGAGACACATTCACTGTCACATTTATTATTATGTTGACATTAGAGTCTAATGTCAACATAATAGTCAGCAACATATTTTGAGCATTAATTTAAGACGTAGAATATATATATATATATATATACACATATATACATATATACACACATATATATATATATACAAACACTTATACATACACACATATATATGACAGATGCATTCGTACATTTATGCATCGAATTATAGGCGTCTATTATTGCATGAATGTTTTTTTCTTTTTCTTTTGAATTTAAAGGTGTCCTGTGTTAGTCACGGTCCTGTAGCTGTCTGAACATTAATTAAAACAGTTACCTGTAACGTTTGTCGTCTACGGGCAGGAAGTCCATCAGGAGCATGTAGTCTGACATGGGGTCCATCCCAAATATTTTCACTTGGAAAGTCGGAAACATTCTCCTGGTTAAGACAAAACAAACAAACACCAGGAGACTGTTAAACCCATCGGCTTTTAATGGTTGCTCTATCGCTGCTTGCATGTTCTCTCTCCCTGTGTGTGTGTGTGTGTGTGTGTGCGTGTGTAAAATTAATTAGAGGATACAACAAATGATTTAGCCAAAGTATTAAGAAAATCATCATGTGTGCACATGTACAAGCTGCTCCAGGCCGACAGAGCTGCATGTGTCGCGCGCTCGAGGCTACAAAGACCCGCACAGAGTTGGACACTACGTGGTTCCGTAGTGGAACCCTCCCTCCTCGTCTGGAAGGAGCTGTGTGTCTGTTGCCTTATAGCTCCGCTTTTATTACTTATTTCAAGAAGCCTTAACTTCTCTTGTGCTGTGTTGACGACGTCTAGACCTACGAAGGCCTACACACACGTAGAGCCTCGACCTGTCGTGGTCATACTTACACGCGCGTGCAGATGGGCGTTATTTGGGAAGGCGATGTGTGGCACTATGAAGTCGAGTTTGGCATTTTAACTTTTGATCAGGGAGGAAAATATATATCCTGAGTCGTATTTGTATGAGAGAGAGAACAAAAATACAACAGGAGACATGTTGAGGTAATGACCTCTATTCCTTATTGATCACTTCTCTGCTTCAGCCCAAGACGTTTGGATTCGGCCCAAGACGTTTGGATTTAGTTCAATCCAAATGTCCAGATCGATATCCCCAAGAACGTCGGTTGGAAGTTGAGTGATATGCCAAGTCAGTGAAAGGGATCTTAAAACCAATGCTCAATTACCGTCAGTGTTGTGGCTGGTGAGGCTGAAGGAGCTCCTAAAGTGCTCTGCTAGGGATCTCCTTTCTCCTGTCAGACAGCGCGGAGCGAAGGGGGGGGGGACACTCTCGCTTTCACGATTAAATACATTGTCTCGTGCCTCGATGTACTACTTTAATACAGAAGAAGCCTGCAGGAGACGTTTGGAGACGTTTGGAGACGCCATCGCGTTTACTGGTCGCGCAGGACATTCTACTCAATAGTGTAACGTTCCGGTTATCCACAAGGGTCAGAGGTCAAAGATAGGAATATTGCAGGCGACATAATCATGTATACGTTCAGATACAAAAATAAGCAAAGTAAGTAAATTAAATTACAAGGCCAAAATGGATGTCTTTAAGTGTATGTGTTCCATTTGTTTTTAATATTTAATAGTTTTAATTATTAACCCAATCAAAAATATTTGAGGGTATTCGTTAAATTTGTGTATCGTAAATTGATGTTCGTGAGACTGAAGAGGATATAGGGAGGGGAGCAGACACTCCTTGTGGAAATAAGTGTAGACACGTGTGTAGGTGTACAGGAGCTGAGCTCTGCTCGCACGCGCACACACCCGCGTCGGTAAGAGGCTTCCATGTTCGTATAACCGGCTGAGGGACACAGTTATTCTTATTGGGTCTCCAGTTTACAGCTGATAACACACTCAACACGGCATGCACACACACACAGACAGACACACACGCCTCATGCTGGACCTCGTCTGTAACATGCAGTAGCAGTACTGCACTGCTCACCTGCAGCTTATTATTAAATATAATAAAGCCAAACTGACCGAAGAATATGCATCGATGTTAATTTTTTTATTTCATCCGGTGTATAAATACTCATATGGTTTTATGTGCAAGGAGCCAGATGAGGATGTATGTCAAGTGGTGTAATGTAATACAGTGTTACCAGTCTGGAGCCCAACAGCAATACCAGAAAAAGCAATAACAAAAAAATAACAGCAATAAGTAATGAGGAAAAAAATATTTCTTAATGAACTCCACAAGAAGAAAAAAAAGTCCTAAATAAATATGTTTTAAGAAAAATCCGTTATCTTAATTTTGAGGTGTATTTGCAATGTCTTATCTATTTTTAAATGAATCACACACACACTAAATATTGCGTCTGGCATCAGCAGCTTAAATGCAAAACAAATCAAAACAACTTTACACTTTATATACAAAAGCGTTTATATCGAGTTATATTGAATGTGTATATATTTTAACATAAAGCAACTGTGCTGTATTTTGTGTATCCGGTCTACCCGAATGTGCAAAATAATGTATGCAACCGTACATCACGTGCTCACCTGCCGGCCTTGGTCACGATCATCTCCGTGCCCAGCTGGTTAAACTCGTCCCATAACGCTTTCATCTCCAGCTGCACATTAATGTTGGCCACTTTGGGGTTCTTCTTCACGATGGTTTTGCCGTTCGGCGTGGAGTTGGCGGACGACGAGGAGCAGTTGGGAGTCCCGCCGTCGCTCGACGGGGCCTGGCCCGGGTTAGACCCGGGGTAGTTGTAGTTGTGCTGCGCGGCCGGGCAGGGCTCGAAGTGGGACTCGTGTTGGCTGTAGGGGTCCCCGGGGGACGGGGAGAGGTGGTAGCCCCCCGCCGTGTTGAGGCTGGTCAGGCTGCTCGTCGTGAAGGCTGCAACATCGCAAAAATGGGACAGCTGCGTCAGCCACGGACTGGATATAGCTGAAATCATCCCAAAAAAGTGGATTTACTCAAATGCCGTGCGCTTCAAGTCGGTTAAAACACAGACGGTAAACACGGGCGCGGGACTCGGGGATCTCCAGACTCGGTCACGCACAAATGCCCCCCTTTCGGTTAAAAAAAGTTCCGTCTCGGCTGCTCAATAATCCCCGCGGGTGGATCCACTGCCAGCATGCTACATGGAGTCTGATCTAAACAAAAACAGCGGAGGTCCAAACAGGGGGGGGACGGGGGGACGACGAAATGTGTCCAAAGAGCGCGACGCTCGCGCTGAACTCCTTACACACACGAGCTTCGAGTGGGTGTGAATAAGTTGCTCTGTGTTTGGATCGCTTGCGCTGTGCGCGGCCTCTGTTGTGCGCTGCGGCAGTGTGCCACACTGCAACCCGGTCTGCTCTCTTATCTGACGCAGTGGGGGCCTCCCCTTTGCGATAAAAACCGGTTCTTGTTTCTATTTAGATAAGGAGCTGCAGGTAACGCGGCTTTCCTTCTCGCCGTGGGACGAGACTGATTGACGGAGACGTGCGCCCCTTTTTAATAATGCGCTTTCCGGCACCCAGTTAACTTTTGGATAAGGGTCTCGCCCACATCGACCCCGTTAGCAAACAACAGAGGATCTGGCCGGCAGAGCGGAGTAGACACGGGTTACAAGGTAAACACACGTCGATTTGCATGAACAAACAAATAGACAGCAGCAGGTGACTGTTGCTTCCTCCTTATTGGACACATTGATCTATGGAATGGATTATACGCCCCCCCCACCCCACCCCTCGAACTGGATATTCTTATTATGGTCTGTTTCTACCATTACGTGTAAACCCTCCTCTTGGCTTCGTTTTCAATAAATGTGACCCTGTCCACGAATTAAAGTTGATTTTTTTTTTTGTACAACGCTTTGAGGTTTTGGAATGGGAAACTTTTTCCCCCCCCACTTTGCCTGCAGACGTCTCCCTGATGGTGATTATACTAGGATTGAATTTGCATACTTTTCATAGTGGGCCAACTGTGTCAGAGTGTATCTTATATATTGTAATGTTTTGCACACTTATTCCATTCATGCATTCAAAACAACGCCACATTATCATGCGGTTTTACGCATTAGTTTCCATTGTGCGTAAAAAAAATGTTTTTAAAATCAGAGACCTATAAAGCTACATGCTACTGCAGCTCTCGAGGCATCGACGAAGTGATTTACCTTCCATTTCGCGGGTGACAGTGCTGTAATGCATTTCAAATGAACTGTGGTGGCGCAGGTCTGGCTTGTCCAGGCCGGGGCTCTGCTTGTCAAACGCCGCGTTTCCTGCTTGCTCTGCAGTCGAAATCAGAGAGGCAATACTGAACGCGTTCGCCTTTGGAGAGAGAGGACCGCCGTCGTCCATAGGCGAGCGATCGAGTCGCGAAACGTCTTCCTTCCTTCTCCTTCTCCGCGTTCCAAGCGCACAGAAAGCAGCAGACGGCAGCGCACAATGGAGAGGAACATGCGCCAAATGGGGGTTTTCACATTCCACCAACCAGCGCTCGGTGGGTGCCAGAGTCTGGGCTAGACTGTTCTTATTCAAAGTATTCCCACGCGGCTGTTGTGAAGACGAGAACAAGTTCTCCGGTGCTCGGATTGAGTTGATGAGTCACTAAACACGTCCCGGTCTCAAAACATAGATCATCCTCAAAGATTAGAAGGAGAGCTTCCCTCCTTTCTCCTCCGGTTGGTGGCGGGGTGGTGTCATCTGAGTCCTGCCTTGAGGAGAAGCGAGACTGTCAAAAACGTGAGCAAGATCCACGCCTCCGCTGCACCAGCAGGAGGAAAAGGAAAAAAAGTGTCAGCGCTCTTCACTGGATGTTTTATTTCAATAAGACCTCGTGTCAGTCATTTGAATTCCACTCCAGCGTCATTGCAATGTCCGGCTTCTAAGTGTGCTACTTTTTTCTTCTTCTTCCATGGGCCCTTTACGCGTTTGCATGTTCTTGAGAGAGCCTCGAACACCAGGAGCTGCAGCGTGAGAGTTCACTCTGAAAATGTAGTTTTCTTCCAACACGGTTGGTAACAACAGAGAAATAAAAGTCATTTCACATTGAGTTTTGGGTCTGAAGACATAAATACGATTTGTTTATTTGTATTAAAGCAAATAAGAACAAAAATAAATGTAATCAAGTGAGACTTAGAGTCGATATATTAATATATTTAATGAATGATTCACTAGACATTCAGGTGGTAATAGGTTATTATTGCTAGATGTCACCTCTAGTTCAAGTTTCAAGTTTTTATTGTCACATCCCCTTTTATACAAGTATAATCGGTTCGTGAAATTCTTATGTGCAAAACACCCGACAGCAGTAGCAGACTAAAAAAAGAATAAGAATGAGAATAAACTATACAATATCCACACAAAAAAAAGAAGAAAGTATTAACAATATATATATAAAGTCGGTGAACACACACGTGGCACTCCAGACCAGAGCTGGACTTGACCTCTCCGCCTCACGCGTCCTCCATCACGTTGTTGCCTCTCAGCTTTAATGTGCAGCAGCCAAACAAGTGTTGTGTTGGAGCTACTGTGACGGCGACCGGATAGTCGAATTGACACTGCAGCCATTGCATTAGGCGGGACGGCATGCGTCTAATGAGATGAATCAGTTACGGGATTAACCCCTCTGGATATTTGTTTTGGATGTTTCTCCGTGGGAGGCAGTGCGAATAAATACACTATACTGCAATATGTTGTTTCGAGCAAATCGACACACACACACACACACACACACACACACACACACACACACACACACACACACACACACACACACACACACACACACACACACACACACGCACGCACGCACACACACACATATATATATATTCCATTGTGGCCTCTGCATATTAATTACTCTGTAAAATAAATCATGGCTCAGTCGGTGTAACCCTCCGCCCAGTGTCAGCCTCTTAAATCAGATATGATGCCATCGATACCAACTCACTTCATCATTGCCAAGTCGGAAGTCTCCTTTGTAAATACTCAGGTGATAACAGACAAAATACAGGAGCGGATCAGAATGGGAAGAGACGGTGTTGGAAGTTTCTCGCGTTCAACATAACATAACCGACTAACTTTGAGTTGAGATATTAAACGGTTACAAAAAACCTCAAAACTAGCAACAAGCACATTTTAACCTCATATATTAAATATTTATTTACTTTAGCTTTCTAAATATTTTTTTTCGTTGATGCATAAAACCATATAGTTGTTTTATTCATGTTTTTAAACCACATGTTTGAATTTTTTTTAATATCTCAGACTGGAGCTTGAAGAAGAAACAGAACGAACAGCTTCAATAAACTGTCCAGTCATGTCCTCTCTCTCTCTCTCTCTCTCTCTCTTGCTGCTCGACCCTATATTGTTTTAGGTGTTTGTAACATTTATATTTACATTGTAGATACTCAAAATGACGGTAACACATATTTAATATATAGATCTCACTATGGTCCATATAGAATGGTGATGATGGAAACGTTATTCATGCTGCTGGTCTTGTTCAACTGGACATATTAGATAGATATATACTTTATTAATCCCCAAGGGGAAATTAGTTCTCTGCATTTAACCCATACTTAGTTATTAAGGAGCAGTGGGCTGCAGTGATGCGCCCGGGAAGCAACTGGGGGTTCAGTGCCTTGCTCAAGGGCACTTCGACTTGCTACTAATGGGGAAAGCCGGGATCGAACCGACAACCTTGGGGTTGCAGGACGACCCCCTTACCCCACTGAGCTACAGCCGCCCAATTAGACATGTTGGTATGAATTTCTAAAGAACACTCATATTACAATGTCTTGTATTTCACATAAATATGCTGGCTTATATTCTTCCTGTAGCAGCACTTCATTTTGTTTGTTTGATGTATTGGTTTATTAGTGTTTCGGGACACATTTATGTTCGGTTCTTGAGTCCCGAATTACAGTAAAAGCCCCTATCCACTCCAGCTTTCTGAGTTTGCTGTAGAGATATTTTCCACCTTTGCATATACATAAATTGGAAGCACATTATGACATTGACAGGCAGGTTTAAGAGTTGAAACCATGAACTTTTTAATTTAATTTAACACCCTCACCACTTCGTCATATTATACTTCTAGCCCTGAATCACCTGCACGGCGGAGTGAGAAGGTGAACTGGCCGGCTCCTGCATGGCAGGCTAACAGGAGGCAAAGCTGCCTCCTCCAGCCAGATGCCGCGTGCTTTTACGCACATTAATGAGCCCATACACCCATCTGTTTGATATAAATATAACCAAAAAAATAAGCGTGACTGCATTTGTTTCTTAGAAATATTAATTGTCAAATGTTGACAATCATTTAGCAACACACAGCAGACAGACCCCCGTCATGCTGTTGGTTTTCCTTCGGTGGTTGTTGTATCTGAGGCTTCAGGCCTGTGTGTTCCTGTTGCAGCAACATGACGAATCACCAAATCAAAACAAAAAATAATTAAACTTCCTCCATCTCATTAAATGGCACAGAGCTCGTGAATGCTATTTCTGTTATTATTAATCAGAAATTTGAATAGGTCGTCAGTATATCTAATTGTCTTCTTCTCTCTCTCTATTTCTACAGAGCTCATAATAAAACACCGGATCCTCTTTCATCTTTTTATGCTTGTGTTGTGGATATATATCTTTCGTCGGTCTTTAATTTAACGAGCCTATATCTACCACAATCAGGCTAATACAAATATTAAATACACGCTTATAATTATACAGATAATAAATCATGGGTTATTCCACCCATCATTTAAAAGAAAAAAAAGGTTTCACATTCATGTTGCGTGACTGCAGCAGAGGGAACCGAGGCCGCGCACGCCACCTATAAAAGCCCATCCTATCTAAATATTAGTCTAAATCTCCGAGTAAGAGGGAGAGGAAGTGAGCAGTTGACCCGCCTGGGGTGTCCTCTCTCTCCGCGGGGCTTTAGGAAATGTACGGAGAGATCCAGGTATGCAGGAGGAAGTTTTCAAAAAGGTGTCTCCACTATCTTTCGGGCCTGCGGCTGGTGGTCGTCGCGAGGCACACAATATATTCTGAAATTCCTTTCCATATTTAGAATTACATTTCATAAAAATAACAATAAAATACCTTTAAAAAGTTAAAATAAGTATTTCATTGACTCCATGAAAAAGCGGTAATTAGAAATTGAGTAATCTTATCTGTAATTATTTTGTTAAAGGCAATTATATAACGTTTATATTATATATGTAATATGTATCAAGCTAAAAAAACAGCAGAGGCCCCAATTATTATACTTATTATATTAATAATACTTCTATAATTCCTCAAAATATTCCTATCGATAACTGTGGTGAATATTAAACCCCAATAGGCCCTTTAAATAACAATAAACGCAACTATTATTCTAGTTATTGAAGCAGTAGAGTTAAATGCTGAACGTACTTGAACGTGTGTGTGTCTTCTTGTGCAGGTGCTGCCTCAAAGCACCAGCAGTGGTCCAATTCTCTCAGTTTAATAATAATAATAAAACGCATTCACTTCTTCGGTTGAAAAAAAGAAAGTAGTGCATGTGCTTTCCCGACATGAAATATCCACATCGGTGCGAATACTCATTTGATATTTTTTCTTTCTGTAAAAACGTCCACACATTTGACCAAAGTGATGAATATGTGTCCGATGTCTGTTTTCCATATTTGTAATTTAATTTATATCGTCTGTCGTTGAGTGGTTCGTTGGATGTTTGGACTTTTGAAACGAGTTTGCCATCAGGAATAAGAAGAACAAAGCTCTAATACTGCATACGGTTGTTATTATGTGCCAATATGCACACGGATATATATGAGACGAATACAGTGCAAACTGAGTTTGTTTGTGCACGCGAGTGCGCGTTTGCAACGTGATAGATAAAACAGATTGTAGAGATGGTTCCAGATCCAGGTCGTCCTCTGTCAGCCATGCGTGAAGGAGACAATAATCCTACAGTACATGTAATAGTAAATCACAGTGATGCGACAGAAATTTATAAAAAATAATTATAAGATACTGAAATACCCCCAAATCAAAATCAAATAATGTAAAGATCTAGTCTTGTGTTTGTGATAAAAAAAATGGTGCTATTAATGTTTTATAATAACATATTGGAGATTTATTTGACTCTGGTGTTAATGTTAACTTCTTGTAAATGTTACAAGGATTTTCTCTATTTTTTTAGTAAAACAAATATAAATACAAGAAAAAAACGGACCCAAACACATTTCCTTGTTGGCATATAAATGTGGTTTTCCTGTTCAGCCCTGCTGTCTTTGTATTTTAGGGGTCTTCATAAAAAGGACATGTGCATAAAAACACAATGGATATGAACACAATGGTTGACCAAAGGTTAAAATCATGAATCCCTTGTGTCTGTCTGAGCAAAGTTCCAACATTTATTCCCACACACAATTGTTAAAACATGGGAAAAAAACAAGCTGCAGACTTCACCTTTTAATATTAGTCATTAAAAAATCACAAGCATGTTTTTGAAAGAACACCACTGCATCACAATGGAATATCAAGCTTTTTTACATCACAACAAACGTCATCAAATGTTCTTCCTTTTTACTTTTTTGTTTCTCTCACTTGATTTATACTCTACGACCCCCAATGTGAAATGTTTTATGCTTGCAACCCTTTTTTCATCTTCGTCTTTCTGGATTCTGAAGTGTGACGATTCCACCTGGTCTATTTGAAAAGCACATTTCCAACAATTTTAACTTTATCCAATCCTCTTTGCAGTTGAATATGTGTTCCACTGCTATTTGTTTATTTTGGGAAGGAAGGTCCTCTCTCCGCATGTCTTCTCCGAGTTAACGAATATAGGCCTGACAGCTGCCAACTGTGCCCTTCAACAGCCTCCGTGCAGCCCGGCCGACAGAGCCTTGACACACTGCTCCCCTCAGCCCCCCCACACCTGAAGCAACACTGTTGTTTTCATGAAGTTATCATCAATTACTAGGTGATTACTTACTAAGTTACCATTATTAAGATGCAATAAAAGTGTATTTCTTTATTTCATCTGCACAGGAAAACGTGCTTGTGTGTATATTTACACTGATATAGTTATACAACTCTGAGTATTCCTTTCTTGTCAGTATTTATAAAGTTGAATTTCTCATGGAGAAACTGAGAAATAGTTTGGAATGTGTGTGTAAGTCAGAGGAAGGGTGGTGGTGGTGATGGTGGTGGTGTGTTGGAGTCAGATCCCTTTTCAAAATCACTTCTTCTCTTTCCCTCCCGTCTTTGTTTTAAAACTGGGATGCTTTTAGCTTTTGAAAAGTATCCTTTTCCCTATCTGTTGCGCCGCGGCCCCAGTCGTCATCACCTCGCCTCTTTCCCGCCGTCCTATTGGAGCGCCGGTAAATAGCTGGCATTCCTGCCACAAAGAACCGATGATGTGGACGCGAGGGCCTCCGTGATCTCCCCCAAATTAATTAGGGCCGTTCTTCTCCCCGAGCTGGATCCGCGGCCTTTGTCTCTCTAATGGATCTGAAGCCCCCGCCGATATTAAACACAAGGGCAGAGTCTACGCTCATTATAAATCTGTCACTGCCTGCTTTGCTCCTCTCGGCCCGCGAGCCTACAGAGGCTTGGGTGGAGGCAGAGGAGCCACCCTCCAGTCCGGCTCTCGCACATTGCCTCCTCCTTATCTGCCGCCCCTCCATGCGCCCCACTGGCTTGCTATTTATTTGAATGTGAGAAGGTCTGCTTGTTGTTTCTGGCAAAAAGGGGGCTTGAGGCTGAGACCCCCTCCCCACTACCTCATACCCCTCAACCCCCCCCCCCCCCCAACTTCTCTCGTCCCTGCAACGCTCCCTCCATCTGTCCCTCCTCCGCCACCCTGGCGTGTTCAGTCTTCACCGGCCTCTGCTTTTGTGAACTTGAACCACAGAGCTCCACTCAAAGGCCGTTACAAACAGGCCCACTGTGCATGTGCATGAGTGTGTGTGTGTGTGTGTTTAAGTGCATGTGTGCATATCCTATACTTTCCCTCTCTAGCAGAAATTAATAACTGTTAGCAGAGGGTAATGTTCAAGTTTCCTTTCAAATAACTCAGTAAAAGCACCTTTCAGAGGAGGATCCATTTTATTCCAGTTAACCTTTTTCCCCATTTCTGCTTTCCTCGATTGCTTCGTCCATTTGGCCCTCAGGGGTCAGGAAGAGGATGAGTCCTCCAGTTCGTCTCCAATTTGAAACGCTGAAGGCGTTTAGTGGGGTTTTAACGTGGCGATTCGTTCTGTGACAGCAGGATCAGGATCGCCTCTTACCAGCAGCGGGAAGCGGCTAACATGTCCATTAGAGAAACCCCCACACCAACCCGAAGCAGGGACATTAGGGGATCACAGGCGTGCAGAGATTTGACCTTGAGGAATGCCAACGCCACACTGAAAATGTGGCGCGGAGGAGACGGGAAAATGAGCCACAATGTGGCGTATTGTTTGGTCGCACCATGAGATTTGGGCTCAGGCGGACTGTCGGGCCTTCCTGTGCTCCTCTTCCAAGATGAAGAAGCAGGAAGTCCCACGGAAGGTAAACAATGTGCAGAATGGAGCTGATACCAAGGACTGGAATGTACACCCCCATCATTCCTGTTGGCATGGCTCCGGGCCAGTTGATAATGGATACAGCGCCCACCAAACACCCGGCGTCCATGTTGGAAATATTTCCCCCCCACTGTAGAAAATGTTTACATTCAGCGTGGCTCAGTGGGGACCGACCTGGAGACTCCGCTCGGCGGCGGTTGCATTCGCCGCATCTCAGGTGGTAGGCCGTGCTTCAGGTCACAGATCTTGTTCTGTGCCTCTTGTCACTTGGAGAATCTGTCCAAAGCAGCCTCGGCCAATCAGAGCGAGCACGGTGCCGTCTGATACTGATTACAGCGATTCATCATGGCAGGCTCTCCCTGCCAACACATGTTTGTTTTGATCTCTTCCTCTCCAGCGCGGTGACAGTGAAAGATGAGGGACCATGTGGCAGGTCCGGCACGGTGCCATGGATAACCGGAGCACAAGAAGGACTCATGGGTCCCGGCCCCCGGGCTCTGGGCACTGGCCACAGCGCCGGCTCGGAGCTCTGTGTCTCGGGAAACAGCAGGAGAAGGGGATATTCGGCCGGCCGGCTAATTGCAGACCCAAAAGTGTAACTTTAGGTGACGGGGGGGGGGATTAAGGCATGTTGACTTGTGTTCACTGGGGGGCTAAACTGACACTCAGTTCCCCCAGAGTGGACAGTTCCTGAAACCCCCTGGAGTTGGCTGGGGGGGTCTGGGTCACATTAAGGGGTACTGTGTGGCCTGCTAGGGCATGAGCACATGACCAGCTCCTCTCAAACAAGCACTGCTGTGTCCATAATGTCAAATACTTCCTCCATCTGCATCCATTAGCCGGCACTGGAGGTGGCTGCAGGAACATTAGAGAGCCGAAGGAAAATAAAGGGTCCAGAGATTAGTTGGCCCTTTGATAATGAAAAAGTTCCCATGTCTATTGTAATGAAGCAGTCAAAGAATTTACTCACAGAAATATTGGTACGCTTTTCTGTTTTCATTGTTGGAAATAAATACAAAAAGAACATTCTATTGTTGCTTTACACTAAATGCAATCAGAATAAATCCCACTCTGTAAACTTTATTGTGACATTTTAAAAGTTAATCTTTGTTGCAATTCCAGATATATTTGAATGAAATGATCCAAGTTGTAAAATTGTCCATGTATCCAAATGAAAATATATATTTCCAAAGAAAATGTAGCATGCCACATTAATAGACACATTCTACATTCTAACATGTATAAAACCGAAATAAGAAATAAAATCCAAGTAGTACACATCTTCCAGAATATTTACCAGTACTTTATTTTATTGAGCAAATTGTGGAGAACATCAAACTGTAATGATAACTTACTTGTAGAAATTAAACCTACATATAAATGAAACATACACAACCTAATTTACTGTACAGTAATGGGACATAATGAAATTCCTAAATCATGTGTTTTTTAGTTATTTTAAAATCACAAAGTCCAACTTATTTTTGCAGCTACAAAAATAAAATAAATCAGAATGAGATACTGTTGTTCTAAAAAAAAAAAAAAAGAAGTAAAAAATATTCCAACGTCCAGATGAATCCCAGTCATTAGTAACAAGAGAGACTTCTGGCTTCACAATAAAACGTCCAATACTCCTCGGATCCTCACCCGAGTGTCTGACACAGATTAAAATGTCTTTATTTACAACCACACCTTCACAGGTATTCCACAGGCCCCTATCCTCCTCTCCCGCACTGTAAAATAAGGGTGGACCCTCTGACAGATGAACCGAGCAGCACAGACGAGCAGGAATCTTTCTCGTCATGCGTGTTAGAGCAACCTCCCATGCGGCGTCCGTTTGAGAGGGCCACCGCGTTGGAGGGAACTGGATGTGGAAAGAAACAGGCCTGGTGTTTGGGTCTCATTTCTCAGCTCATTAATCTTGACTGGAGTCATACAGTGAGACTGGCAGGCTGGCATATTTTCAGCCAGCTTGAATGTAATGATATTTATTAGAACATGTCCTCGCTTGCAGTTTGTTCCTTACTGTATCTGACATCATTGTCCTAGATACCCAGTTGTGTTTACTTATGACTAATGCAAAGGGGGTTGCACATCAATATTGTTCACTTTGTGTTTTTCTTCTTTTTGTACAGATTGTTTTCTTAATTTAACCTTTTTGTCTTGTTTAAACCTCAAATCCTTCTGCTAGACATGATATCACATGTGTATGTAACAGCTGTGTGCATAAGGAAAACTAATACTACAATTACGTTGAATCAAAATTCCCCATGTGAACAAGACACACTATAACACACTATACTGTAGAAATAGAAATAAGACCTTCAGTCCTGTGGAAACTTAAAACCTTTGTTTTAACAACATAATATCAATCATCGATATAGCTTTTTAAAATATATATATTTACATAAGTAAAAAACAACAACAAATACATTATTTGTTGGGGAACTCTACTGTTTGCAAAGAGAAACCACTGCCTTTCCTGCTTAATGCAGCAGTTTGTTAATATTTGACTGTAGGAGTGTGTGTGTGTGTGTGTGTGTGTGTGTGTGTCCATGTTTCAGGCCTAGGAAAAAGCAGTAGCTCCCCTGTGTGGTTTGCTGCTGTAAGAACACTTGGCACTGCAAGGGGAGAGGTGGGCATCTGGGCTCCAAGACCTGCAAGAGGCAGGACTTTGAATATCCCGTAATGAGGCATGGAAATTATTACTACGACTAATGTCTGCCACTTAATTGGAGTTGAAACATTGCTTGTAATCTTTAGAATCTATAGACCCAGTTAGCGTCCACATACTGGATGCGTTTCCTCCGCCATGTTTGACCCTCTTGTTGTTGAAAACACACCTAGAAAAAGCCTCCGTCGTCACCTGGGACTCTCCATGTGACTTATGACAACAACTTCCTCAATACAAACACACACACACGCACACACACACATAGCTATTTGGTTGGAGGCCGTTTGGTTCAAGTTGATGTTTGGTGTGAGCCGTGATATTGCGTAGCTTCAGAGGCGGCCTAATGCAGGATCAGGTGTCTCTGTCCGTATCGGGTGCCTGTGTGGAGTGGATGGATAGCTTTAGATGGCATTTGTCCTCTCTGGACACTGGACCCTTCACAACCCCTCCACCTTCCAAATATTTACCTGACATGTCTCCGTGGGTGGTGGCCTATCTAAAGAAACATGTATACACAAATTCACATTGATGGATTTTATTTTTAGCATACCGATAAACACACTGGGGTTTTACTGATTCGTGTTTTGAAAGCCGATGTAGAAGCTATTCATTCCAGTATTCTACCTCGTACCAAAATATGTACAAAATACGTAAAGTATTTTTTTCAAATTAACAAATGTGAATGTTATAAATCCTCTGAATTAGCATGTCGGTCATCATGGGAGTCCATAACAGCACACTATAAATTAAAACGAGTTTAAAAATAAACCTACATTATTATTTAATGCGCACACTGGCTGATGGATGCATTTACCTGCACACATGCTTAAGCACAGGTCCATACCCGTTTCAGGCCTCATTGGTGTCGACACTTTGAAGATGTCGGCTGCTTGTTTACTGATGCAAATTAGCAGGTAAGGGACCTTCAGAGGAGCAGAGAGCGTGGCAGCTTCGTGGGTGGTGGGTCCTCCTTCTAACACCGCACCCCAACTCATCTTCTCCCATGCATTCTCTCTCTACCCCCTGTGAAGGAATGCTTTCAGCTGGACTCACCTGGCTGAAGGGCCTAGGTCAGGCCGGTGGAGGCTGAGGTGAGTGGAGCTCAGAGGGGCTCACACTTTACTGCCCGTCCTGGAGCAACTTGGCTTCCCGGGACTAATAAATGTATGACTGTTTATTATTATAACTATATTTTAGCGACATGTCTTCTCTGTTCCGTGAAAACCATACATTTCCAAATCGGTCATTAAAATGTTTTTTTTCTTCTGATGAATACAATAATTAAATTTAAAATCAATTCTCCTCACGACGCTAAGTAAAGTATCTACCATCTCTAAAAGAATGCATTGTCACAAAGCTGAAGCTGGTTACTCATAAGAAGTTGTTTTGGAGATGCAGGATTTTTGACAGTGCAGCAATTATAGTTATGTTATATTTCTCTAATGTATGCAATTTATTTTTAATCCAAAAACTATATTTCCATCCAAAAATCCTTAATCCCTGCCATTAATTTCATCTAATTTACAACGGAGTGACATCATGATTATTTTATCAATGGTTGGAATAGCTTCATGGTAACTTCATGAGAAGCAGATTCCTGGTCAGGAATAATGTCATGGTCTTGAATCATTCCTTTGTATGCCTCTATTGAATTCTACAAATTAATGTAATCTTTACTTTTGTTTAATAGTTAGTGGGGTGAGCATATCCACAGTACATCTTACATTAGTTTTTTTTGTTTATATGTTAACCAAGGAAATATCCAGGGAAGCATTGCAGAACACAAATGGAATAAAAATCCCATTTGTCCAAATTGTAATTTGTTTTTATTGCATCTTTTATTGCATTTTATCACATTATCAGTTGCCAAAAACAAGTTCATCCATGTCCTCTATTTTAAGTTATCCAGGTTGTGCAGAGTAGAAACAAACAGGAAATGTAAAACAGCGTATTACTGTTTCAGAGGGCTTTACCAAACGAGGAGAGTGAACCAGTCAGTCCACTGGGAGCTCTGCTTTCAATGGTGAGAACGCCACACTCCACCTTTTCCCACTTACTGACCCAACTGCCACGTACGGCTCACTACATTATGTGTGTGTGTATGAAGAATGCAGCTGTGAGTTGTATGTGTGCATGTCAGTATGAGTGTGTGGATTTGCTTGTGTGCAGAAAAACATTATTTCTATAAGAAATTGGAATTTTTTATTTTGTCAACATATTTTGTGTTTGGTAGAAAAATCATGATCATGTCCAAAATGAGAAAACAACAACCCACACCCCTCCAAACCAGTGAGTACAAGATGCATCATTCCATCACATGTTCAGAAGTCACAAGTCAGTCCAGTTACAGTTTGCTTGTGAGTGAATGAATATCGGAGCACCCCCGTTAGGCCGGTTGGTATGATGTGGAAACAGTTGAAATGGAGCACATGATCCCCACTATGTTCTGATCGCAAACTCTTGGACAGTTACTGATGTACAGAGGCAGCGGATCCACAATGAGCTCCAATGGATCGTGTGTGAATGTGTGTGTGTGTGTGTGTGTGTAGAGGAGAATTTTCTTTGAAGGCAGGTCATTAATGTGGACGGGGATTATCTGCCTCCCCCGACCTACTACTTCAAACCCCTGTCACCCCAGTGGCTTGTGACAGCCGGTGGTGTCAGTCACTTAGTCCAGTGTGTGTTTGTGTGTGTGTGTGTGTGTGTGTGTGTGTGTGAGCGAGAGAGTGGGATTGTTTGCATTAGGGCTGGCTGAGTAAACATTGATCGAGTTACCTTTGAAGGCTTTTCCATATCATTTATTCCGATTTAAATGTGGAAAAATATCACATGGGTGAGAGGGGAGTACATTACTTGGTAGCACCGGATCGCGTTTGTTTACACGTATAATGAGGACTCACATGAAATGTTGGCATGTGATGAAACTCCCAGCATGCTGTTGGGCTCTTTTAATGTGTTTGATGTGCATTTTAATCGATCTCTATATTTGTGGATATGAGACTTGAGCCAGTAGTTGGCCCTTTGTAACGACATCGAATCAAATCTGATATGCACACGCATGCACGCACACACACACACACACACACACGCACACACACACACACACACACACACACACAGAGTGTAGGTATTTAGATCATTTCTATCTATCTATTTATATATATATATATATATATATATACACTACCGTTCAAAAGTTTGGGGTCATCCAGACAATTTCGTGTCTTCCATGAAAACCCACTTTCATTTATCAAATGAATTGAAAATTGAATAGAAAATATAGTCAAAACATTGACAAGGTTAGAAATAATGATTAATATTTGAAGTATTAATTTTGTTCTTCAAACTTCAAGCTCAAAGCAAGGCCAGTTGTATAGCTTATATCACCAGCATAACTGTTTTCAGCTGTGCTAACATAATTGCACAAGGGTTTTCTAATCAGATATTAGTCTTCTAAGGCGATTAGCAAACACAATGTACCATTAGAACACTGGAGTGATCGTTGATGGAAATGGGCCTCTATACACCTATGGAGATATTTCATTAGAAACCAGACACTTCCACCTAGAATAGTCATTTACCACATTAACAATGTATAGTGTGTATTTTTGATTAATGTTATCTTTATTGAAAAAACAATGCTTTCCTTTGAAAAATAAAGACATTTCTAAGTGACCCCAAACTTTTGAACGGTAGTGTATATATATATATATATATATATAGAAGTAGACTATAATGACAATCATTTGTCAATATTTTCTAAAAGAAGTTTTGCTTTTCATGTCTGTGGTTTTCTTTTTAATGAAAAGAATGATAACACTACACATGCAAGTGATTCTGAGTGCAGAACAACATTCTCGAGATAAATAAAACATTGTACAACAAATGCAGAAATATGTTTTTGCCTCTTATTTTTTCCATCTTTTTTTCAGCCTATATTTCAACTGAAAACGCTGGTTTTAAAACTGTAAAACTTCCCAGGAAGTCAAATGATTTATCCCGTTTTCCTTTACATCCCCTCCATGTTCCTCTGGTGGCCCTTGTAAGCTCATTAGGTGCAGTCGTACGGCAAAATGAAAAAAACTAAATACAAATCTAGCTGAAACATTTCCAACTCGACCAGATGCAGCTTTCCTACAGATTTCTCTACTATGTTATCCTTTAAAGCTATTTATTTAATTTATTTAACCATTTCCCATAAATGACCCAGACTTGCATCATTTCCTTTCTTTTATGCCTGATCCCTGTCAGCTCTGTGATTATCACAAAGACACCTGTGAGCAAACACACACACACACACACACACACACACCCCCCCCACACACATACACATGCATACACAATACACGCTAATAAGCCTGTGAGACCCCCCTGGCTATGTAATGTACTTCCTCTCTTTACGTTGAGACATTCCTGAACGTTGCAGAAGGAGTCATGGGGTTCGAGTCTGTGAGTGTGATCTGTGTAGCAGAGAGACATTCCTCAGATGCAAGTTTAAAGACAGATAAACAAGAAATGCCACGTAACACTTCATGGTCCCAGCTTCTGATTTGGACGAGAAATCGAGAATGATATTAGCCGATATACCCGATATATAATTCAATTTATTTGAATATTTCTTTATTGTTTAGCTAATATAGTATTCTTTTGACGACAGGACTTGTCTATATTACCCTTAGCATGACTGACCAGACTCCTAAGTGCCCCCATGTTTAATGAGTCACATGTTTTGGCCCAATAGCATATTTTTGGGGGGGAACCTTGAGAGTGAACTGTCCAAGTTCATGGTCCAAATGCTGTTTCCAAGGTCAGCATTGTACAACCCTACTGACCCTTTACTGTCCTTATTTCTACTACTTTTCTCTTGTGCCTCAGGCTTTCCTTCCAACTTAGACTCCTTTCCCCCCAAGTCTCTCTATCTGTCTCCCACCTCTCTCTCTTTCTCTCTCTCCCCCAGTCAGTTGATTTATCCCCTACTCTGTTTTCCCTGGACCACATGGCCCGGCAGTTTGCCCTAGCTCCACTCATCCACAACCAATGTCATTCAGATCCAGTTAAATGAATGGCCCTATAAATTCCCTCCAATAATAAGCCCTGGTTCTGCTGGAATGTGTGGCAGCTCGTTGGGGACGAGACGGGTGGAGGGTGAGAAATCCACGCATCCCACAAACCCAGACGGCATGGATGCTGTATGGATGAAGCGGAATCTGGGTTGAGCAAGTGTGTGGGGGCAGGGTTGACTCGCAACAGGAGTGGGAGTGAGGGAGGCAGGGGACTGGTTGGGGGATCCTAGGCCCCTGTCTGCCTCCATACCTGGAACGAGACCTCGGGGACACTTTAAATCAGCCCACCCAGAGACGGAGACACCAATCGGGCCTCTGTCAGATCCAACTAAATCAAGTCAAGTCAAGTGTGTTTGCGTGCATCTGTGCATGTGTGTGTATCTGCCGGTATGCACGTCTGCATCTGTGTCTCAAAGTGTGTGTCGCTGGATCTCAGAACAATCCAGATGACTCATCTCCAAGCCTGCGTTTATAATCACCGCCATCGCTGTTATCTCACGGCCAATTCTTGGAATCTAAAATCTAGGGCAAATTCTATGAAAAATCACGGGGTCAATGTCAACAAACACATGATAAAGGAATTCGACTTCATTTATTTGGATACACATATGAGTCAGTTGCAACGGTTTGGGTTGGGACACGAACCCATGAAAGAGCTGCAGGGAGGAACTGGACCTTTAAACTGGATATATAATGATCTGTCATGTAAATACTTTCAGTGTTTTTCTTTTTGTATCCCTGTTTTAATGTTAATTGGTAAATGGACTTGCATTTACGAAGCGCCTGTCTCGTGTTCCGACCCCTCAAAGTGCTGGACATTATATGCCGCCCCAAATGAATGAAAAGTTTAAACAGACATCATAACTTCACGATAACCTTCATGACTCGAGGATCCTCACATTTGACCATTCAGTGTTTAAGGAATTCAAGGACCGCCTATTTTTAAAGGAGACACTTACTCCAAATACAGGAGGTCATGATTCAAAGCTGCAGTTACTCCTGAAATTGATGTGATGCAATCTGCTCGATTGCTATATATAGAAGATGACTTATTCTATGAAATCAGACTTTGGTGGTGTTTCTTCTCCAACAAAGGTTCATTTTCATTGGCCGAGTAAAAACACACGCTTGCAGGGACCACATTTAGCAGACGACTTGCATCATCACTTGAACTTTGACCTTTACAATCGAATTCACAAAGCACTTACAGAGGGTGAGCTCTGCTGTCATTTGTTGTTCTATTTCAATCAGTCACAGTCTGCGTGTTTACCTCCAGCTGATTTATGGGCCCTTCACAACACCACGGTAGCTAGCTGCCAGTACATGAGAAAGATATCCGACCCCCACGCCGTTCCGCCTCTTTGGCTCTCTGTGGGAAACAGGGAAACTCAATATTATTTCTCCCACCAACAGGGGGATGCGCTTCACACAAGGGGGTCGGATGGACACAGCACAGCAGCAATGACAGCGTGAGAGACGGATAGATCACGTCAAGGAGCTCCGATGCACGTCATCTAAAGCATGGAAATGACATTAACTGTCAAACAAACACACACGGCCAGGAACTATATTTCAAGGAATGGTGAGCTATCATTTCCACTGACTCAGAGGTTCTGCAGGGTTGTGATGGGTGGATGAAGGAGGTGGAAGGGTGACCATCTCGCCCCCTCGCCTCCACACGACTGACTCCATCCCTCTCCCTTGTCCAGTTATGGAGCTGAGTGACTGGCCCACTGTGCGATGTCAGTGACCCGAAACCCATTTACTGCCTTAAATCGCTGGCCCTGCCCGCCTCCCCCACCTCTCTCCAACGCCACACTGCCACCCTCCTCTCCGTCGTCTACAGAGGATGACAAATCACCCTCAGCTCCTCAAATGGGTCTAAGACCACGTGTGGCCCCTGGTCCCCTCCCTCCAGCCTGCCTTGTCTGCTTAGAGAGGGGATTCCTCATCCTGGAATGAGGCAGTGGAGCCTCCACCCCCCGACTCCCACAAGAGCTCTCGCTTATATCTGTTTGATCGAATCTACATGGAGCAAATAAACAATGATTAATGATGTTGACAGATGTTCTGAAATATGAACATCAGCCATTATGGAAAGAAGTGGCATTTCTTAGCAGGAGGATGGATACTGTCACGTGTGTGTGTGTGTGTGTGTACGGTACATCACTGTTGCATTAAATGATCAGTTTGAGTGTGTGTTTGCCTGTTTCTGTGTATGTTTGTATACCTGTTGCATGAAATGGTCAATACGTGTGTGCGTGTGTGTGTGTGTGTGTGTGTGTATGTCTGAGTTTAAGTGTGCGCTTACTACATAACTGTCTGGCTCCCATGTGAGGCAGTAAATCCATCATTCCTGCAGCGTTTACCTACCACTTCACAGAGCTGTATGTCCAGAGTAAACAATGTTTATCACTGCATGCAAATGAGCCTGTAAGCCGCAGCCTCCACAAAGACTCCATTCACTGCGAGCACGCCGTTTTACCAGCACGTTGAATCCGACACCCCAGATTACAAGCTTACTCCTGGGCATTGTGCGCTGCTTTGCTGCCACTCACGCTCTACAATGGTTCCCTCCAACCGTCATTTCAAAAATAGTCTGCATTTCCTGGAGCCTTTAATAGAGTTATGGCCAATACCAGTCCACATAAATGTCATGTTTCAACTTTGACAGGCCTGCTGTGAAGATGAGAGACAAGATTTATCTCCTCTCCCCCTCCCTTTTTCACCTTCTATTTCCATCTCTTGTAAGTCCTCTCTCCCTTACCCCTCCTTTCTTCTCCTCTGAAGACCTTATGGTATGTGTTGATTGTAGACATTTGGCTGTGACGGTGCATTATGCTTTCCTGCCCTTGGGAAACGGCACCATGGTGAGACTGATACCTTTATCATATGAGGCCAATATAATCATTTTATTAAAAAGTTATTCAGCTGCGATGAGATGAAAACCTGGATTACACCTAAAATACGTCAACGGTTGGAGTCACAACATGTTCAGGATAAGGAGTGCGACAGCGACTGGAATCACAGAGTGTTAATGCCCAAAGAGGATCTTATCATTTTTGGCATCAGCCCACAAAAAAAATAACTGGTTGAAGTCTTAACGTGTTGCTTTAAATTATGACCTCGGGCCAGTTTGGAAGGTAGAACAGATTTATAGGACACTAATAAGCACGATCTTCTCAGCAGATCACCTGACAAGACTGTGTATGTGTGTGTTGAACAGACATTGTGGGGACATACATCTGACAGTCACATTGTGGAGACTCGCCTACCTTATTCAAAATATGGACAAAATGCAAGTCCCCACAACGTAAATCATTACAGCTCGGTCTCCATGAAATGAAGGGGAGTCAATGCAATGTCCAAAAAAGTCCCGAAAACATGACTGTGTGTGTGTGTGAGAGAGAAAGAGATAATCAAATCCATTTTCAGCTGAATCTCAGTGTGTTTTTAAGTAATTGATGCCCTTCATGCCCGATTTAAAATCACACCCCAGTAATCAACACATGGTTGGCAGACTTGCAAGACAGATACAAAAAGAAAAAAAAGGTTAAATTTGATGCAGCAGAGGAAGTTATATCCTGAAGTTTATTCTCTAGTATGGGCCAAGCTCCAACATCGTACCCCCATGCCCCTTAGGAGCATTTCTCTTTAGACTCTTCCTGCCTGTCAAACTCCATGTCTCAGTTTGTAACAGAACATCTCTGTAAAAATGATCTCTAAACCCAGCCCATCATACCCACGGAGTTACAGCTTCACGAGGTAAGCTGCACTCACGGATGCAAACTGGTTGTCAGTGCCACTTGCTAATAAGCCTTCTAGCTCAGAATTCTCTGCTCTGAGCCAGACACATTTCTTTATCAGAGGAAAAGCTAGATGCTGCAGCTAAAATGCTGTCATATCCAGCCTGGCCCTGTGTGTATGGCCAGCACTGACTGCCTTGTAAGAGCGGCTTTAACAGAGCAACAATAACATCACATCTGACTGAAGACACCCTCACACAAAAAGGGAGAAAGAGAATATGCTGACAGTGTATGTGTCTGCATGTGGAGAGGCACCCACACAAAGGCATCTGTGCCCCTACTTGGTGTGTGTTTGTGTCCCTGTCTATCTGAATGTGTGTTCACCTGTGATCATGGCTATTCATTAGAGAGAGGTGAGCTCATGAGGGTGGGTCCGACAGACGGATTGGTGTATGTATGGACTTGCGGGCCCGCTCCAAATCCAAGGTTAATCCAGGCCTTTCACACTGGAGAGTCGAGTTAACAGAGATCGCGGTGGGTGGGTGTCAGTGTGTGAGTGGTAACGAGGTTAAGAATGATGGGATCGTTCCTATGTGAAAACATCGTGAGCATTTGAAATGATCGATTTGTCATTAGTTTTTGAAAATTATTTAGGCAGAAAAATTCATTTCAGTTTATTTTGAATAGCCCATTATCACAAAATACAAATTTGCCTCAAAGGGCTTTGCAATCTGTACACATACGGCATCCCTGTCCCAGGACCTCACATCGGATCAGGAAAAACTCCCAAGAGATAGAAAAAACCCTTTCACGGGGGGGAAAAAAGGGAAGAAACCTTCAAAAAAGAGGGAAGAAACCTTCAAGCCTGGGGAGTTCTTTCCCCCAGTGCAAAAGTGTCCTCTTAATGATATTCACAATATTCTTTAATACCGTAACCTGTCATTTATTGATGTTATAGTAATGTTATGGAGATCAGCTTGTAGTCAGTTTAGTATGGCAGTAAATACGACCGTATCCACAGTTGCTATACAGAGGAAGACGTGTGACTCAGAGCGACAGCACAGTCCAAACGCTTTGTTGTTACACATGGGAACAAAACTCTGTCTCATACTTGAGGAATTCAGAATCCATTATCTAAATGAGAACGGATTAAAACATTTCAATGTATGTCTGTCTCTTACCAATTGCTATTTGGAAGTTGTATACTGTAGTGTTTATTTATCCACTTAAAGGACACTACACGTCCTGCTGTGAGGCTGTTATTGACAGCTTGGCTTGGCAAAGTGTGTGTAGCTAAAGTGCATTGACGCGGCACAATGGTAAAACCCTAGAATGTTCCGGGTAGTAAAAGTTTTTATTATTTAATAAAAAAAATTTCAGCCTGGACAGTGCTCATACTGTAAGTTTTTTGATATAGGCAGAATCTGCATGGGGCTTGACCTTTGCAACTCTATGGATCTAAAAAAGGGGGATGGGGAGTAAAGAAAAAAGGGACAGAGGGGAGGAAGTCACTGTGAAGCGTGTGTCCTTACCCAGAACAACTCCCAGTACATTCAGTCTGCACAGGTACTGCTCCTGACCACCATAACTTCCAGTTACAGACGGACCACTCATACGTTGTGCCACCATTCCCGGACGCCAAGTACACACTCCCTCTCAGGATTCATATGTGCTTCTTGGCAGCAGCTGCAGCCCTTTGTACCGTAGGTTTAGCTGTGTGTGTGTGTGTGTGTGTGTTGTGGTGTGTATCAGTTCTTGATTCAGTTCTCTCCCATCGCCTCAGCTGACATTAAACCACAGCGGCATGCAGCCACTGGCATGTAGTCCACAGGGGATTTAGAGGGTAGAGAAAGTGGCAATGTTTTTCTCTTGGTTGCCCCACACACACACGTTCTGTCTTTAAAGTGGTTGTCACTCCCTTTACTGTTCTCAGACATGTGTGCACACACATACTTAGACAAAAAAGGTGAAAATCCAGTGCGAATGATGAAATCCATCCTTCGAGGTTTACTTTCCCGCTTCCCAGAAACTCTATCTCTCTCTCCTTCCTGATGGATTGTTTCGCCCTGTTTCAGTCGACAGAGAATTCCACAGGAAGCGACGATAATTTAGAAATATTGATGCTGGATACATCTATTTGCTTTTCCAAAATGATCATTAACAAATGTAGTTGCAATCGTTTATCACTGTACAGCAGCTCTTGGCGTCGGACACGACGTTCGCTCCGCTCGCTGCGGGCCTATCAGTATTTCTCTTGGCGATGACTTCATGAGGGCTAGATGTGCTGTCCTTTAAACTCGTGTCTCTCTGGGAGATATGATTTAATGGCTGGACTAACTGTTCATTTGTCTTCCATATACACGGTAAAGCATAACATCCCTGAGCCATACATAGCGGGGGTGGACAAAATACTTGAATCAACATGACACAGACTTTGCATGCTCTTACGTTTTTGCTAGCTTTAAAATAAGCCTTATGCATATGTTCAGAGAAATATGAGACAATTAGTGGAGTCACAAAAACAGAGTGAAGCTTGAGAAATTGTGTCATCTTTCTGATACACTGATACTGCTGAGGTTTCCCATTCCAAAGCCAGAATAATCACTGATCAACACCTACAGGTTGAATATGTAGCCAAGTCCAATTATTATAAAAAAAAAGATATAAACTTTAACAATACAGCAGCTACTTTGCATATTTTTCAATTCATTTCCAAAGTGGATACACGTTCAAAAATGTATTGTAACGTCTCGGACGTAATGGCACTGATGACACAGAGATGGGACGACGTTATTAATCCTTACTTTATTGGGCATCCACCAACATAGACAGTGTGCTCCTCTCAGCAGCTCCAACGTCAACAACAACGGTTCCCGTCAACCACCCTTAACTCCCGTTTTCCGACAGGTTAATCCCGCCTCCCCTCTGCTCCGCCAATCACAGGCACGCCCCCTCGACCAGCACGCACGGTGCCACACTGTGATTGACAGCCACTTCACAGGGTCGCTACAGTATTTATGAAAAACAGTTGTCCATACTCAACCCTGTGTGGGCCGTTCCCATGGCAGTGGTTGACCTCACCATTACGAGGTAGAATGGCTGTCCCCATCTGTCGTGCACTTATGACTAAGACTCGTCATATCAAAGCAACCTGTATGTTGATACAATACATATTTTTGCATTTTTAACAAGCTGTCACAGTTGTATGGTTATCTGCTAGTGATGTAATACATTTGCCCCTTTGCAACATTTGGAAACAATTGGAAGATAGCAAGCTAAACTAACTAGCTTGTACTTAGTAATCAATATCTGGGCGGTTGCTTAAATGATAGTGACCATATCATACGTCATTTTTCTTTTTCTTTCCACCGACATAACCAATCTTTATACAATAATACAATATCTGCTTGGAGTGACTAATCGTCGAGATCTGAACATGGCAACCTCAGTAAAGTCCAATGGGGCAGAATTATTACAAAACCTGTCTGTGGTTCATAGTTTACAGATCAGCTTTTTAGTCCAACTTTTTATATAACGTTTTAACGGTCGCTATCAATACGGCTTTCTTGTGCAATGACTGGCATTGTGTGCATGCTCAGGATTAGTTTTACCCTTTTAAATAAAGTGCTTTAAATCCTTTGTCTTCACTGCTGAATGTTTAAACCTGAAGAATGTTATATATACAGATGAAAGTAATGTCAAAATACTATGAAAAGTCCCAAAGTACTGTCTCAACTATGATCACAAAATTCAAATAATACATCGGAGACTGTATTTCTATCTCTTGCATTCAAAACAACTTGCCACCCAGACCAGCCTACACTGAAGACTAATTATTTGGGAGGAGCGCAAACCCTGCAGCTCTGGGAAAGATAATAAGGTCTAATGCATCTGTCAAATTTTGCCTCCATCCAGACAGGTTTATATTTAGGAGAAGCCAAAGGAAGCTTCCAACCTCAAATGTGCGTTGCCAACCATTCACATATTGTGATATGTAAAGCCAAGCCATTAGGTTTAATGATTGCTCTGCATGGGTGGAAAGCCATGTTCCACCGAGAGCTGACAACACCACCCAACACTGCAGGTGATTTTTTTCAAGGTGTGCTTATCAATGAAATATCTTAGACTGAACAAACTAGGCAGACAAATCACAGGAGGAGCTGACCTTGTATACTTGTTTTGATGATTTCCTATTGTGTTCATTGGTAAATTCTCCACTGCTCTTGCTTATCTTTAAACTCTGACCTGAACGCCCAGCAAGACCTCACAATAAATGATGAATCCTGAAGTGGAGTAAGCCTGTCTTTATCCTGTATGTGAGTGAGTTTGTATGTGTCTGCATGTATGGCTGCATCCAGAGTTTTAGCCATCAAAATCGGAATGCAAAACAACCTAGTTAGAGACAGGTTTCACACTTCCACTCTTCTCCAAATCAGGGTCTAAAGGAAGAGAAAGAAGAACGAGGCAGAGGGCAGAGCTCCGTGTTTGAAGACATCGAGGCCCAACATGCCTCAGGGCTGTTGTTTCCTGGCTGAACCTGACCTTTGACCTCCCCGAAGACCTAAACAAAATTCAAAAGATTTCACTGCAAGGTATCAAAGTTACCAAAACTCACGAGACACCATCTCAAAATAGAATGTTGTCTGTACTGGTTTATCAAGAAGGATGCCAGTAATAAGTACGATCCAGCAGGCAGTATTCTACCTGCTCTTTGCCCACAACATGTTTGGAAGAACGCTTTTCTTTAATATTAAAACAAGCTAATGTCACCTGAAGAGCAGCCACAGTGACAATTAATATAATACATGAATGGTGTTTAAAAGCATCACAAGGGTTAAAAGTAAAACAAAATAAAATTCATACAATGTAAGCATACTGATATTGTTTAATATGATGTTTTTCAGAGGTACAATCAATCAAATTGACTACAATAGTCGGCCTATTTGCAAATATTCCTTTCTAGCTCTCGAGTCCCAGACACAATGAATTACCTCTTGCTGGAAGGTGTGCTGACATGGGCTTAGAGACGTGTTAGTTATAGCTTCTTATTTTACAGTTTATATGTTTTCTCTGTGTTGCTGGATCGTTTTCCCTGTTAAGTCGCCGGAAATAACATAAAAAAGCAAAAGCGCGCTGGCACTTGTTGCAACTCGCAGCATCCAAGGTGAAGAGGCATATGGCAATTACAGAGCTGGTTTTCTCGAGGAAACCAACAACTCTGGTTGAGCATCTTACAATTGGCTCCACGCCTGCATCGATAAACACTACATTTAAATATGAATAATAACAATACTGTACATTTTAAAATAATCTATAATGAACATAATTCAGTTTTAAAATAGGTTCTCCATCGATTTAATGTTCTGTAACATTATCAGACTCAAGATTTTTGATGGCAAATGAGTTTCCCCATTGGGGATTAATAAAGTCTTTTAATCTAATCTAATCGAATATGGGAAGTTTAAGAATAAGTCATAATCTTTCTATTTTTTTTATTTGTTGTCGACATTATAATACAACTTGACAGTTGACAGTTCAGTCTGAGCTGTGGGTGTGTTTTGTTATTGTAGCCTCGAGCATTAGGAGCAGGCTATAGAACTCACTTCTTTTTAACTGTACATCAGATTTGTTTTGGTTGTTTTTCCAAAACATTTACAAAACATAAAGGTTTATGCGGATAACTTCCTTTTGATAAAAGTCTTTTGCAATGATGTACAAGATTTCTGAAGCCCATTTCCTCTTTTAAATATTCACCATGGTCAGTCTCTGGAGGATGCACATGTTTGAGTCGCTGGGGTCTCATCGAAGTTTCCAGAAGTTAACATGATGTCCTCTGTGACCGCAAAGGATTTCAGGGGAAGACTGTTGGAAATGGTTCCTCTGAGTTCCCCCCACCCCCAACCTCTCAGGAGGTCCGGCCAGGCCTGGCAGCCCCTCAAAGACGCCCTTCTTTTGCCCCGTGCCCCTTGGGAGGGCAGCCCCCAACATTTATGCAAAGTCAACAAGCCCTAATTGTAGGATCGGGTTACAAGCTAAAATCCTCTTGAGCCCATTAACAACTGCAGTTAATTATAAGTCAGGCAGTGGGGTGTGAGTGACAGTTAGAAAAGGCGATATAGAAACACAACGGAAGAGGGAGAAAAAAAAAGCCTGGAAACATTTCAAGTAATATCAAGAATACAATACACACACATGCACAATAGCTTTGTGGAGGGGGACCTCCCAGACTGCTGTAAATCTCTTCTTCATTGGTTTAGTAAAAAGTGTCCGCTTGACAGCAGGATCTATCTGCCCTCTAATTACCTTCTTGGACAACTGAGTGCACATTAATTTAAAAATAAGACAGTGAAATGAGGATGTGAGTCATTACACTGTGGCAAAAACAGGTTCAATGGGCGAAAACTGGCTTGTATGATGGTTATTACTGACCCTGGTACAAGCTATGCATGCTAATGCTAATGTTACTGTTAGATTAGATGGATTCAATATTCCTTTATTAGTCCCACAGTGGGGACATGTCAGGATCACAGCAGCGGGTGTACATTAGAGCATTAATAAAAAGATAAAAATAAAATACAAAACAAATATATACAGGACTGTCTCAGAAAATTAGAATATTGTGATGAAGTTCTTTATTTTCTGCAATGCAATTAAAAAAACAAAAATGTCATGCATTCTGGATTCCTTACAAATCAACTGAAATATTGCAAGCCTTTTATTCTGATTTATTGCTGATTATGGCTTACAGCTTAAGAAAACTCAAATATCCTATCTCTAAATATTAGAATATCATGAAAAAGTATACTAGTAGGGTATTAAACAAATCACTTGAATTGTCTAATTAACTCGAAACACCTGCAAGGGTTTCCTGAGCCTTGACAAACACTCAGCTGTTATAAATCTTTTTTTTTACTTGGTCTGAGGAAATATTAAAATTTTATGAGATAGGATTTTAGAGTTTTCTTAAGCTGTAAGCCATAATCAGCAATATTAAAAGAATAAAAGGCTTGCAATATTTCAGTTGATTTGTAATGAATCCAGAATGCATGACATTTTTTTTTTTAATTGCATTACAGAAAATAAAGAACTTCATCACAATATTCTAATTTTCTGAGACAGTCCTGTATACAGAGGAAACTAAATATATACACAAGGCAGGGACCAAAGTGAATTTCCAGCAGGTTAAAGTTTCCAGGAAAATGATAATATGATGATATGCTTACTAAGACTTAATTTTCGTCAAACAATTCTCTATATATATATTTTTTGTTTTTAATTTTTTTTGGAGGGGCATTGTTTAAAAAGTTGAAAAAGGCCATAAAAGTCTTGGTATTTCTTATCTAGCGATCCTGTTGTTCCGAATAGCTGGACCTCAATTTTTCATGATACATATCAAATCTATACTTCACTTCTTCATGCAAGTGAGGAGGAAGAAGAAAGCAGCCACAGTGTGAACAGAGGCACGTCAGGCCTCGTGGCTATAATCCTGCTTTATTGAATTCTCTGTTGTCTTTATGAAGGCCAGGCTAA
This sequence comes from Pseudoliparis swirei, assembly GCF_029220125.1. Lineage (NCBI taxonomy): Eukaryota > Metazoa > Chordata > Actinopteri > Perciformes > Liparidae > Pseudoliparis > Pseudoliparis swirei. The sequence continues at coordinate 9,629,354 of NC_079394.1, forward strand.
GATGAGGCCAACAGGTGCCCGTCTCAAGTGGGATGAGCATTAGGATGTTCCTTTTGACCCTGGAAGGAGATTGGACAGCTGCATTGTCTGAGTGCGGATGGGTGTAGTGGGAAGGAGGAGGAATGAATTGATTGAGTTCACCAGGTTACAGACAGGGTGTTTCCAGGTCGAGGCCGTAGGCAAGTCGAGAAAGATAGTGCACGTGATAACTGGAGTTGGACAGTGAGCTTCTTAAAAACACCCAAACTCATCGTAAAGCTTGTCATCTTCCATGAAACTCAGAGGAAAATTCCCGAAAGGACTGTGCAGCTTTTGCGGACACTAAGCCTACAGTAAGAAGAGCAAAAGACGAGTTATTCTCAAAGCAACAGTTTGAAATGCACTCTGCGGGCAAAAGTTTATTTTTTGCATGTATTTGCATGAGGTATGTATACATACGGTCCTGTTCTATGCAAATTAGTCACATTGTGAGTCTAATGATAATAAAAAGTCACGTTTAAATTCGTTGCCTAAAGTATTGAGGAAGGCTTGTGGTCTGAAATTTCCATTTTTCTCTCCGTCATCGTTCTTTGTGTCAAGACTAGTTGCAATCAGACAAAAAAAAGGTAATATTTTTCTCAACTACAAAATATTATGGCCGTATTTGCACTTTAATATCATTGGTACAATATCTTATCTGACTGGAATCTTATTAAGCGGATTGTTATTGGACAAACATCAAACTTTCAAAACAATAAAAAAAAACATCTGTCTGTATAGCATACGAGTATCTGAGTTATTTCCATGCTGGCTCGGCTGACCTAGTCAAGAGGTGGTTTTCCCATAGGTGGGGAGTTTAAAATGCTTAGTCAGCTGAGTCAGCTATATGCAAAATTGTAACATTATGTAAAAAAGGAGTTGCACTAACAGAAGTGGTTGATTTAACCCTCCACCGTGTGCCTGGCAAGAAGAAAAGAAAGTTGAAAGACACGGCGAGATCATGGATGTGTTCAGGATCCCAAGGCAACACCAGCGCAAATTGCTGGCACCATGCTCAGCCTCCCCCCCCTCTCTTCACTCCCCTTGGCACATTCTCCCCCCCCCCTATGTCTCTCTCCTGTCGAGCTGCAGACGAGGAAAACCCCAAACCTGTTGGCCAGTAGCACGTTAGCCAGTCGGCGGTGCAGAGGGCCCTGCCAATCATCCTCTGCTTCCTCCCGTGCTGCTTCATGCCAGTCTTTTCTTTCCATTGCACCAGTGCTGTGATGTACCTGCTGGGGTTAAAACAATACTTGTCTCACTTCCAATAGTTTTCACAGACATATCTCACAATGCAGGGATTTAAAGTTATAATAATTAACAATATTACTCTACTGATTAACATTTGATTCAACTTCTAAATTAAACAACACACCATGATGTAGATACTCTATGTAAATAATACATGCTTAACTACCAGCTGCGACAGCGTGTGACTGGTAGTTAACCTTATAAGTCTGTGTGTGCGTGTGTGTGTGTCCTGGAGACACTGACTGTGGTGGGAACTTTTACAGAGACACTTTGCCACACGTCTGTCCGTGTGTGGACATATTTAGCCAATATGATAGAGATAGAAGATGTATTACCCACAACGCATCAGCAGTAGTTAGTGTATTAGTTAGTGTTGTCACGGGTTGCCGTAGAGAGAGAGGACACAAATGCCGACATATCTTCGAAACCAATATTTAATTCTGGATTAGAACCAGACAGGTAACACAGGACGAAGCCACACTGGGATTGCGACGAACAGGGTTTAAATACACAGGCAGGCGGAGGTGATTGGACAACGGGGAACGAGACACAGGTGGACACAATGAGGGCGGGGCCAGCAATCACACAGAAGGAAACAATCAGGACCAGGGCAGACAATCACAGGGAGACAGATGACACAAGGACTTCAAAATAAGACACAAAACAAGACAGAAACTCCGAGTCATGACAAGTGTGTGTTTGCACCTTTTCACTAAGCTACTGTAAACTGAACATATGTGCATCTCCTTCTCTGTGTGTACTCTTCTTATTTCAATATTCTTGCCATATAGATAAACAAGTATAATCTTTCTTAACCAGGTAAAAGTCGCTCGTATAGTCACTTTAACAAGTGAAAAAGAAATTGAAAACTATCCACAGAAAAGTAATTTCTTCATACAAAAAGAGTTATTCACCGACACAAGTCCAGAGAATTCTTCAGGTTGTTAGTAGGCACTTGGACTGACTCCCTTTCTACAGCAGATATTTGTACTTGGAACTAATAACAGTGACGATTGCTTCATTTCATTTAAGCAAGCACACCTGAATAGTATTCATGTTAAATACACCTGTGTTTTTCTTGATTCAGTGATCATTTATTGTCATTATGCAGCACGGGGGTGCACAACATCATTTTGTTGGAGCATTTTCGTACCACAATAAACATACGACATAAAAAGAAAAAGTCGTACATTCCTGTAGTGCATTTCAATTATACCAAAATAATTTAAACAGCAGCAATACAAACAATTCTCTGGCCAGACAATATGGCTGACTTCCTCACATACAAAAATTAAACATGAGGAAAAGGTAGTCTTTGAACTGACTGTTTTTGCGCACTTAGCATCATGATGTAAACACAGAGTTCACCTCCTCTCTCTCTCCTGCTCTCCGTCCTGCACTCCATCCTGTTCCCCGTCCGTCAAACGCAGCTTCACAGGATGGAGGACTGAGCCAGGTCTCTGTGAAGATGTGTGCTCAACAGTCACCGACCTCCTGCTGCTTCCACATGTTTTCTGAGAAACAGTCATTTTCAGGAGATCTAAATATCTGTATATTGTTTTTAATTGAAAAAAAGCCAAAATCTCTTAATTGGAATTCATTTTTTTTCATGAAAACAATCAAGAAGAATTTTGTCTCAATATGATACTATCAGCCCTAAAATATATGTGTACCTGTAGAATAAAACTCCAACCCTGTGAGAGAAAGTATGGGAAATGTGTGAAGATGGAGGAAATCCACTATTGCTCTATTCATTTCAATACAATTTAATTAAATATTGTATATCTCATATAACAAATCAGAATTAGTTCTCAAATGGTTCACATATGGATATGGAAAAACTGCTCACCAAAAAACCTTTAAAAAAGGAAGAAAGAAAGACTCAAACCATCTTGGCATGTGTGTGTGTGTTTTTGGTGTGTGGCACGGTTGTTTGCCTCGTGGGCCATTGCAGTCACACAGCATATGAGGATATGACTGTCGCCATATAAAAGCTGGCCTCTTGGCACAATTCAGGAGACATGTAGAGGGATTGAGATGTCAGAAATAGACTTGCCGTGAGTGTAAACTTGATCATTTGTTGTGCAAATGTTGATCATCAGCTGACACACAGGAGGAAATACTGCTGGATTCGAACAGAGTGCTCTCAAACAACTACATCCAATTACCAAACACACATTTAAACATAAAATACAGAAACGTAGGATCCACCAATGTGAAAAATAACACCACAGCCACAAAAGCATGCAGTACACTTTACAGTATATCGCCTGTGTAGACAACTTGTTAAACTATAAGCAAAGCCGTTTCGGAAACATAAACTGTACGGAAAAGATGCCTTCAGGGAACTATCCATTGGTTGAGGTATGTCATATATAACTTAACACCACTGAACAGCCTGAGTGCTCCATGCATCTGCATGTTATGTGAATGAAGTGCGAGGTAGCACTCATGGAGATGAATGACAACGCGTGTAATCTCCCTCACAGTGACAGAATGGTAACTGATCCCAAGAGCATAACACTGGAAGTAATGACTGTTAAAAGTAAGCGAAAAAAAGTGACTTACTAAAACTGATTTTGTCCTTCTTTTTCAGGAAACACTCAAATGCCTTTATTCAGTGCATAGACAGAAGATCTTGCTCCTGTTGTGTGTTCGTCCATTCCTTTCTGCATCAAGTGTACTTTGTTGCTAAATGTATAATGTTGAGTTATCTTTATGTATTATTCACTTTGGTTCAAAACTTGAACAGTGCAGCTGGTTGTGCACAGGTCATGGATCATCAACACGCTGCATAATCCCTTATCAATGTATGCAATAGTATTGAAAAGTAGAGCTGAAAATACATTCTTCATTGCTGAGACGTATTGATTATTGATGAAACCACTTTACTCTTTATCTTGTGATTGTTGAGACAAAAGATAAAACATGTGACGCATTGATGCGTCAAAAAAGACTTCCAACCAATGTTACTCAAACAAACTATTTATTAAAACTTTTAACTTTTTAGACCTAAGATAGAAAACACTGTCAACATATGCAAACAATGCAGTGAAAGCCCTTAATTACAGAGAAACAAGTCGTATTACATATTTCTATCGTCACGACTGACAAAAAAGATCAGCATTTGTAAACGGAACAGGGTGAAATTTCAAGACCTTTATTCATTCGTCAATCTTTCCATCTGTCTGCTAAGCCTGAGGTGTGCTGTGACATGCATGGTGTGAGAAATCAGGCCCGGGCAATCTGCCAAGCCTGTCGTTAAACAAAGAATTGATGCACTGGCCTCTGGGCTTTTCCTGCCCGTTTCTACATTAATTCGTATGAAAGCTTTGCAGCCAGGAAAGATCTTTTTTTTTAAATGTTTTTTTTAAACCTTCCTCTGTCTCTCCAAACTGCTACAAAAACACCCGGCTACGAAGAGATGGGGTGGATAGGGGATTCTTGAAAATACAATGCTTTCATCAGAAATGTAGATTCGGTGTCTTTCACTGCAGAATCACAAGGTCCCCCTGCCTCTACATGACAATTTTGATGGAGAATGTTATTTTATAGCGGTGACAAATTGCAGGTATCTCTTGTGGCTTTGGGTGAACATTTCACGGGGCTTGCCAAACTCTCTGATTGGGAGCCAGGGCTTTGATTGACTGCTGCACCTGACCGTGCACAATCCCTGAGATCAGCTGCCGCCACCAGCAGCCGCAGCCGTCTGCCAATGAAGGCGAGCGTCCTCTTAGTGTCCCACCCACTCATATGATCTGGAGTATATATAAAACCATACATCTTTCTTCCTTCCTATTTTTCATTAGATGATGAATGAGGTGGTATCTCCCAGCAGAGTTACCCCACACACAATTTTGTTCCCGTCATTGTGCTGCTGTTAATGCAACGTTTTTTCCTTTCTTTCTGTTTGTATCTGTGTCGGTCAAGTGGTGTTTTATTTCACATGAGATCTCTCATATTTTCTTTAGATGTGCCTTGGAGACTGTGCAGACTCAATTTGATCAACAACAAAAAAAGTCTGCTATCCTGATGTTTTATTTACAAGGAAAACAAATAATTAGATTGTCTTGACGTCTCTATTCATGTGATGGAAAGAAAATGAAAAATCAAGACACAATACTTTATTGTGGCTTCTATAAACTAGAGAGATCTCGGTGACATCTTATTTTGGATTTCATTTTCCCTCCCGTCGTTGAGTTGTTTAGAAGGTGAATGAAACATGCTCACCTTTGGACACAGTTTGAGTTGCAGACTCCAGGGCTTTCTTCATCCATGAAACAATGTTTGCACACACCCATTGGCGGTAGTGCACTTCAATGGAAGACTGGACGATGTTGCCCTAATGCCTTCTCAAAAGCTGCAAGGAACAGGATATTGATCTTGTGTTTCTAGAGGCACAGAATGGATGTAACATGTCATATTCAACTGTGAGTGACAGGTCGTGCTACACAGCTTGTAAAATGTATTGTATAAAACGGCTTCTGGGGCTCCGACTGAGCTTTGTCGAAACTGAGATTGTGAATAGGATAAGAAAGTGTAGCCTACCTGCTTAGCATTAGCACGTTAGCATTGTCATTGTCAGCATTTAGCATGCTGATATTAGCATTAAGCTCGAAACACTGCCGTGCCAAAGGACAGCTTCACAGAGCTGCTAGCTTGGCCGTAGTCTTGTTTAGATCAGTCTCTGGCAAGTCCACCAACCTTTTGTGCAACACAAAGAGAAATACAAAAACTTGGAGTTTCCCTTAAAATGTAAAACTGATTAATTAAAGAAACAATTTCCCAAAATATGACATTTATGACTTCATGTGGGCAACCCATTATAATCTTCAGTCTCCTTGGGTTGAGGGTTGTCTTTAAGTTGGGGCTACAAGGTCTTCTGATTCTGCTGGTTGAGACTCGCTGCTGTAAACAGTATAGCTTCTCACCACCACCGGTACACTTGCATGCATAAAAGCATACACGTGCACTCACAAACAAATCCTGTTATTCTTGCTTAAAAACATGGTCACACTTTGTAGTATCTTGTACATGAGCGATGTCTTGAGACCAGCTGTGTGTACTGCAATGCATAAACCAGAGATGCTCAGTCTGGCTCGCATGCTAATTGCCTGTGAGGCTCTTCTCCATGCAACGCTCCCGACTAGACCACCCACAGTGAGGAGTGGGTGCATCCGTCTCCATTTCAATAAAGCGTGTCATTATCTACTCGCCTGTGATGTGCCACTGCACCACGAAAAGATAAACGCTGTAATAACATATAAGACGTCTCCATGGAAACGTGATTGATGTTACAAACTTTGTTGGGTATACACAAGCAAGCGTTTTGTAAGGTGTGATACTGCATTGTTGGGATTGTTTTGCTTTATTTTTCTCGACACTAACTTCAGGATATATTTAGACATCTTTCCCGCTCAGTCTGGCCCTGCCGGTTCTGCAGGAAGCATTTGGTGTGTAACGCATGATTGAGAGTAGGTGGGGCTCAATGCTGGAAAAGCTGCTGCTGGAAAAGCTGCTGCTGGAAAAGCTGCTGCTGAGCGCGAGCAGACTTCCCTCCTCCGATGACCAAATCCTCTTTGGCCACGGGCCCTCCCCTGTGCCAAGGCCCGCTGAGCTAAACCAACAACTGGGCCGCTTGATGAAAGGGAATAGCAGTGAGGGGGCACGCCATGAACCCAGGGTCACCTCACAATCATGATGACTCTATCCCTGGTTCCCCTTTCCCTGGCCCACAGAACACACCACCAAAAGCATAAGCTTCACCGCAGGCTGCTAATGTTCTTCTACCATCGCTGAGCTAAACTGAGCAGAACTGTTGTGACCTAGACGCTGCAACACTTGGCACACAGACACTACATGGTATACACTGTAGCTGGGTGTGTGGTGGTGGAAAGGTATGATGCAATCCGAAACAGAATAGGTGCTGGTGGAAAATACAGCCAGAGAAATACTCCGCTTTTTCTTGTGTGAGCGCCAAATGTGAGTGCTCTCTGTGCTTTTGTGCCCTCTGGTGAACTAAAGACTGCGAGCCACTTCACAAATTGAAGATGAGCTCTCCAACTCTTTGTGTGGATATCTTGTTCGTCTTGTTTTTTTTTTGTGACGTGTGTCAAAGACAAGAAAGATTTGAGCTCTCGCCAGCTCGACTGACCCAGAACTTGACTGTCAACTATAAAAATACGGGCGGAGTTACAGGACGATGGTAGGCGTTTTTTATCTTGCAGATACAATATGAATATGTTTGTCTTCCATATTTGTGTGCGTGTGTGTGTGTGTGTGTGGTGCTCGGGGGAGTCAAACAAGATCAAAAGCAGTATCACTCGTCGTCACTGTGTGATTTGTAAAACAATTGGAGTGGAAAGGAGCTATGAGGAAATGTAAAGTGACCACCCAAGGTTGAGAATATAGCTGCAGGGAACAACACAGCTTGTGAGCAAGAGAGATCTTGGTTCCTGACATGTGCCTGCAGCAGGCTGAAAGACTTCCTGAAGATAAGACAAAGTATTCCTGCAATTCAACACAAAAGAAATTAATCATCCTCGAGCAATTTTTCGCTGCCCATTGGTTTTCAAGGCTCACATTTGCTTATGTGATTCCAAAGAAAGCAGCAGACACAAACACAGCCTTGTACCGGGACATGCTATTTGTTTTCCTTCAAGCGCACCACATTTTGCAGCTCTGCACAGGATGTGAGGCGTGACAGAATATACATATGATTTTATTTCTCTGATCACAGGCTCCCACCACCCCGCCTGTTCTTTTGCACATGGAGCTCATCAAAGATGAACGACTTGTTAATGCCAGAATTGCTCAGCTGGAAAGTTGTTTTCGAGCGCAAGGGCCATTGAAGAAGCACAGTGTAATGAAACACCAAGCCGGTGCTGCTTCTTTGAGTTTCAGAGCTTTCCCCCCGCCACAATGAAGTCAATCTTTAAAAAGCTTGTGCTTGTGGAGCGGAGCACAGTAAAGCTTCTGAGAGCAGGTCAGCATCCCTACTGCTCAGATAAGGATCAGGAGGCATGAGTGTACTCTGAGCTTTGTAGCATTAGCATGCAGACAACCTGCTGGCCCACAAGTCAACCTGAGCACACACAGACTCAAGCGTCTCAGTTTGCTCCTAGACATGTTTTAACACTGGAAACTCTCTGGGGCCGCATCATGGTGGTCTACATTTAGCCTTTGGAGGCCACTGTGCTTATGTGCAATAGCTAACGGGGACACATTGTCCTTGGACAGAGGTGTTCATGTCCCATTCCCGAAGCAGCTGCCTCGTTGAGATCCGAATAGTAGATTTGGAAGCAATGCGACATTAACAGTGGAAACTGTGTTGGCATGAAAATAAAGTAATGTAGGAATGCTAGTATTGTAGAAGTAGAATGCGAAAACATGTTTTTGAGAGGAAGTTGTAGTTGGAGCTGCTTTGGATGTTGGGGATAACGGACAAGAGGATTAGGCTGAGCGTGACTTCAGCATCAGTGTAGTGGAGCAGAGTAACTGATGTTACACTGCTATAGGCCGTCAGATAAAAATAACATTTATTTTTACAATTAACACTTGAAATGATAAAGGCACTTTGAAATGACACGGTAATACAACATGTAAACCGTACTTAGTGGGTGCTGGAACAAGCATGGCAGACGGATTTATCTCTGCTTCGGTAAACCATTACGATTCATTCTAAAGTATTGTGCACCATGAGATATAAGTTAATAAAGGGATAATATTAGTCACTCTCATGCATTAATTCCCTGCATGACATAAAGCAATAGCTACAACATGTTTTTCTTTTCATAATATGTTCATACTATCACAAACTTCACTTGTCTAACTCAGACTGCATAAGCCTCATATTAACTTAAGTTTTCCCATCACGTACATTGAGATTTTTTTGACAAGCAATCTGCTAATGACCAGCATGAACAGATGGAATAATTAAATCCAACTAAATGTGTGTCTGCATATCTTTTTAAGACAGACTTAAAATCTCAGACAGTGCTTTTTTTGGGGTGCTTTTTCCAACTACCTCCAAACAAATGATATCAGTCCTAAACTATACTTAGTGTTTCTTGATAATCCATAATCCACTCACGCATGTATTTGTCAAACAAATGAGCAGTCAAGTATAATTTCTACCTGGCAGAGTAAGGCATTTAAAGTTGCAACCGTTGAGTGCTGCCATGTTTGTATCAAGAAATTACATTTTAGTCTTCAAAAATCCTGTGTGACATCAGGGTAACATTCAAAAATATTAAAACAATTACAAGAGCGGTTCAGCCAGTGGTTAGATTCCTACGCTGCACAGCCAAGTGCATGCTGTACATGGCCACACGCACAACACTAATACAAGAATACACCCACACGCAAAAGTAACCCATGGATCCCCACACATTCATACTGTGTGCACACTTACACTGACACACACTGTATGCACTGCCACTACTTTATCTGGTAACACACAGAGAGTAGATGTTTATTGTGCTAATGTGTCCAATTTGAAACAATCCGACATGATCTGCAGGAGAGACGTATGTGGAGGAATGTTTAGTTTATTCTCAGGGAAACTCGTGGTTCGATGTGTGTTCTGCCAGTTTAAACACATTACTGTAACTCTGCTGCACGCTGGAGTTCCCATGAGGTCCCCTGCAGGTTTATTCAAACATATTATGTGTACAGAAAAACGCTGACATCATCATGACTCGATCTCTCTCAGGGGAAATTGCATTCACTCGTCACTCTAATGCAGCAGCTCTGATCCTTTGACACAAGTAGCACTCCTTCTGATTTCCTGGACAGTGACGACTGGATGGTTTTGCCTAAGGGCAGCCAAATGATTTCCTTGTTTGTTTGTTTGTCTCTCTCTCTCTCTCTCTCTCTCTCTCTCTATGTTCCTTTGCATATTTGGCTGCTGACTCATAACACCCAAACTCATTCATGCTCATTCACAACATCTTGATAGTGTGTTTAGATCACCTGTTTAGATGACTGACAGCTCCTGCCAGCAAGGGTGTAATTAATCAGAACAAAGCTGGGCTATGTCTCTGACAGCTGTGATAGATTGGGGAAGTTGCTCAAGCTGACTGGGTTTTTCAGGTCAAAGTTATGACTGTCATTGAGAATGCATAAAAAGAGCCGATGACAGGGCACTGTACCTGTGATTGATAACGGGGGTGGTAATGGCTATTTGTCGTCTGATCTGGAATGTGTCGGCTTGAGGCCCGATGGTTATTCACACACAGCACTTGTTGTGTCTCAAGACCTTCCCGAAATGTCAAGTGAGGAGAACGCTGTAAACGTTCTCGTCAGTTGAGTGTAATCCTGCTGCCTCTCCTTGATTTGCCTTTATGTTGCAATTTAATAATGACAGCAGTGAGAGTCATGCGATGGCATAATTAGCTGTCAGTCTACTCCTGACTCATGTGTCAATCTTCCTTTGATTGCACAGAGATCATATTGCAATGTACACGAACAGCAAATGAAGTGAATGGTGTTGGGTATTGAAGAGGATTGTGTAGGATGTGTGTTTGCTCTCCGCTGAGCGGATCTGCTGTCTGTGATCTGCGACTCGTGGCTCATGGACAGCAGTCGACACCTTATTGTAGGGCTATCTGTTTTCCTACCTGACTGACACCATGTGCAACTGTCAAGAATGCATTTAGTCCCCTAAGTAAATCAACTCAAAGAGAAGCAGCTGACATCATGCATATTGTGTATGTCTAATGTGACATGCAATAACATATCTACAGTAGAATGAACCATGACCACCGATGACACTTGATTGCTCTGCGGTCTATAGAATAATACATAAAGGATGAACCACAGAGCACTGAGCAGGGACTGAGAATGAATTAGACGCCTCTATGGATGTCTGTCGGTCTGTCGGTCGATGGGTTCACCACTTTGCCCCGGAATCAAATATCTTGACACAATTGTAACGTTATCCGTGACATTTAAAAAAAACTTTCATGGTTCCCAGAGGCTGCATCCTATTGATTTGGGTGATCCCCTGACTCTACATCCAACGCCACCAGTAGGTTGATATTTGAAATACGCAGTGAAACGTTTTGGAAACTGTTGGGTGAGCTACGAATCCGGTACAACATGATCTTTGTGAACTTTTCATGATATATTCATTTTCAATGCAACGCAAAACTTTGGTTTATTTTTAAACACCTGGACAATGAGTAACATTCTCATACTTTGTGCTGATTAGCGACTGTTAACATGCTAAATGCATGCTAAACTAAGATGGTAAATAATGATAATCAAAGAAATTACCAGCACCATATATTAGAAACACAGGCCATATTTCATACAACTTCCAACTCAAAATAATATCTTAAAATCAACTGACAAAGATTCAAAGGCCTGTAACAACTGAAATGAACAGCCAACTGTTGTATTGATGTAGCGCTTTGATGAGGCTACTATGTCAGATCCATAAATTCTTATTTATAATAATAAAGTACTGTTTTCTTTAAACTTTCACTTTTTAACCCTCCTGTTACCTTTGGGGTCAATTTGACCCCAGGCTGTTTTTCACTGTGTCAAACATATAAGAAATATCAACTTTTTTATATATTTAAAGGGCTATTTAGGTAGTCAACAAACAAACAAAGTACCTCACACGTAAACTTGGGAAACAATATTAATTCTAATAATTTTCTGGAGGTTTTAATTGCTGGGGTCAAATTGACCCCGAGTGTAAAATATGTTAGTAAATGTAAAGGTAACAGGAGGGTTAAATAGATTAATTATTAAAGCTCCAATCAATCAGCATTCATATTAAAGTTTGAGCTTCATACAAAGGATGGCTTGAATCATGCCCCTCCCAGCTGAATTCACTTCCCATCCCTCCTTCCATTAAATGTAACTTCCCTCCAATAACCTTGAAGCACACATCAGGGACATAAACCCAATTCTTCAAACATGAGCGTGAATTAGCTTTAGATGTAGTTAAACATGCCTGGACAGGTTTAGCCGCAACCCATAAAAACCTGAACCAGATTTACCGATAGTGTAACACAGAAGTTACAGCAAAGGACAATACCAAACATTCCAGTTGATGCCAGGTATACCTGTCATCTAAACACTGACAACAGTGTCAGTCGATCAGTGTTTGATGGTCTGAGCAATTCAGAAACAGAGCTTCACCTGTAATGTGTAAAAGTGGAGAAGTGGATGATGACAACTGCCAAACTGGAGTAAAACATGGAGAAAGCAGTTTTTCTGACGTAAAACAACCCATTTTCAAATCGAACAGTACTGGACATTGTTAGGGACAACTTGATGAATTATGAGATATTTTTTTACAGATAAAAGGACACTTCTCTCTTCTGCAAAGTTTGGAAGTGACAATTACTTTAGTTATTATGAAAAATGATGCAGCTTCCTCATACATTTGAACGAGACTCCCTCTGCATCGGCGATGCAGAGAGCTGCAGCAAAAAACACTCCAGTAAATAGTTTGTCCAGTATTGAAAATGACTGAACGTTTGCCGCAATTGGTCAGCCACACAATGCAATGAGGAATTTCTGCGATATACTCTTGCAATATTTGTGCATAAAGATAAAATGATTGCCACCGTGATACATTTTTCAGAGAATTCTATCACGTGATATTAGAAGTGATTTTGCAACGTATTTCCGAGATGTAATGCCCACACCAACGCCCTTGCTTTTTTTTTTTTACGCAGAGTTGTCTGGACACCCACTGACGTGCATGTCATCCTCTTCATCCCAATGGTCCTCTGTACAGTAGTCGGTCTGACAGTACAGACACATCTGCAGCTTTAAATGGACGAATTTGCTGTTTGCAGGCCAGAAGGAGCAGCTCTTGTACCTGTACATTACTCTTCTAAAGTCACATATAAGTTGTTTTGGCCCCCAAGACCCTTTTCCCATCAAGAAAGAGGCCCAAGGCCAATGTGAAGGCCAAGGTTTGCATGACAGCACATATGCTGCTGCCATGTCTGCTTTGTTCTGCCTTCTCTACCTCCAATCCTTCACACCATTGGCTGTCAATGTCTAGGTCAGTGGATGACCCCGCTGTTAAGCCACAAGCTTTATAAATGGACACGCTAGCTGAAGAGACTCAGTCAGTATGGAAATGCACGCTTCGGAGATAAACTCAGCAGAAATTCAGGGAATGATCAAGGGTGGCGGTGTAGATAATTAATGATTTCTTTTTTTCTACGCTGAAAAAAAGCCTTCGCCCCCTGTCGTTACAGCTGACCAACATTAGTAATAAATTCCTCATGGTTTGACAACATGTTGGGTGGACTTTCTGGCCCGGCTAAGGCTCAGCACTGTATAGCCCCTCATTGTCCCATAGGTTTTACATTACAGTTGGGACTGGGTAAGTCCCAGAGAGATCAGGATCCCACGTTAAGTCTCTCTCTCTCTCTCTTTCCCCCCGAATCTCTCTTGCACTCATGCACATGCATATGCTCCCCCCTCCCCCCCCAACCCCCTTTTTGGACTGTACTCCCACACGGCTCTAGGTCAGAAAATCTGATCTACAAATCCAGCCTGTTAAGAGAAGAAATACAAGCTGCTCTTGAATTAGCATGCAGTTGTGTTTGTATCATGGTGACATGTCAGTGCATGTTTTCCTCTGCTGAGCAGAACTGTTGGCCTCAGTTCATCCCAGCTGCCAAGAAATAGAGCACATATCTGGAAATATATGTCATTGTGAAGAAAACCACTACATGTTATGTTAATGTATCTCTGATTTCCTTTTTGACAGATTGTAGTATTCTCATTCTAACGGTGACAATAGAAAAAATGTTGATGGTACTTTTGTCATATAAATAGGCAAACAGGGCATTTCATTTGCTTTGCTGTATGTCACAATTATTTTTAGGACAGGAGCAGATATATTTGGAGACAGCACAGAAGAGGACACAGTAGATTCTTTCTGTCCTGTCGAGTGTCCTCTCCTCAGATTGCAGGTGTCTAAAAGGCTGTATGAAAATTATAAGATGGGAAAGGGGGTCAGAATTGGGGGAAAGTTTTGCATTTTTCTTTTTGCTGAAGGAGGGTAGTCTGGCGTTTTTCAGAGAGTTGGAGAGGTTCTTTAATTTAATTCATGAACTGTTCACCAAAGACTGCCCAGATTTATTTATTTCTTCTTAAAGTATAGACTCAAAAGCATCTAGTTGCAGTATATGTACAGTATGTCCCAGTGGTTCCTGGTTATTTGTCTTATTACAGTGTGGTAGCAGTGGGACTATGAGTCTGGTGTTGTAAAAGAAGACAAATACTTGCCCTTTTAGCATTGGCTGAAGCTACAAACTGATGACTAACCCCTGGACAACTGTGTATTACTTGAACTTATACGTTGCTTTATCAATACTTCAGTGACAGTGTGTATGCTGCATTGTTTTGGACTTCATGCTCCAATGTGAATCGTGCATACAAAACAGCCCAACCAAAATATAAACATTAAAAAAACAAAGATGTCATCAGATTCAATTGTTTGGCATCATCTTCCTTGTGGCACAGGGTGCCTATATTTCACTTTCTGTCATTCTCCAAAGCCTTGTCATTAGCACAGACAAGCTTAGGAGGACAATGATCACATTTACACCTACATGCCATCTCTCAGCACCTGCTTAGGGAAGGGCAGGAAGTATACAGAGCATTACACTGTCTGGTCTTGGCCATGTGCCATGTTATGCTTGCACAGTTGTCATATCCAACCATTTGATTGTGCTTTTGCTCCAAGGTAATACAAACTACACAAAAGCCACATCCATAATCCAGCTACGTCACTCTTCAGGATATCCTTGAGAATCCACAGTGCAAATGTCACAGTTGTTGGTTGAAGGCAGGATCTTCTATCCTAATATGTGTCGAAATGGTGTCGCAGTCAGTTGACACACTGTTGACTTAGCTTCAAATACTACCGCTATTGTTCTAATCTTAGTTAGTCTGTTGGAAGATAGCTTCTAAAAAGCTTGTTGCTTCTCTTTTTCTTTTCAGTTTGGAGTGTTCCTTCTGACAATGGGTGCTGTAATCAAACAGGTAGAAGCAAAAACACATCTCAAAAGTGACTCTAAGTCCTTCTACTTCTCAAAGCACTACCATATGTTCATCTGATGTATCAGTTTATGTGAATGCACTAACTGTAGCTTTGCAGTGTTTATACGCGAGCTACCCTGAACCAAATACATGCACACTCTGATTATTACGATTTTGTCATCGAATCATTTAGTTGATGTGTTTATAAATTGAAGTCATTCCGCATGAAAAAAGCATTAAAAAAAGCATTGCAACGAATTAGTCGACTAATATTCTTAATATATAAATTCTTCATTCGTATTTGTACAGTATGTACATACTGCAGTCTGTAGTGCATGTTGGAGGTGCGACGTATCCTCATACAATGAATATCATACAAAAAAAGGGACTTCTCATTTGTGGTATGTTTTCCTACGCCAGCAAGACTTGTGAATTTAGGCTAAATAAACTTCTGACCTCACAGGAAACGCAGGTTTAGGGGGAAAAAATGACTTAGTTATCGTTAAAGACTTAGTTAGCTTTAGGAATAAATCGTGAAAGACTTATTGGCGACTGTGGCTCAGTAGTAGTGAGCAGGGTCCTCCTCCAATCAGAGGGTCGGCGGTTTGATCCCTGGCTACGCTAGCCCATGTCGATGTGTCCTCTGGTAAGACACAGAACCCCCACATTGCTCCATAGCTGTGCCCACGGTGTGTGAATGTGTGTCAATGTTAGTTACTGCTGATGTGCAGGTGGACTCTTAGCTCCTCCCATAAATGAATGAATGGGTGTGAATGATGTCATGTAGTGTTAAAGTGCTTTAAATGGTCGGAAGACAAGAAAAGCGCCGTACAGGTCCATTTACCGTCTCGGTTAAAATAACCACGTAAGTGCTGTTAATGAAGAACACAACATACTTGACAACAACTCGTTTGCCCTGACGAACAGCGGTCTGAGTCACACTGGTTCTTCAAGCTAACATTGTCAATCAATTAGCCTTTGGCAGAGTCAGCGGAGCAATAATGTTTATTCAAGATGGACTTGCCTAACTGTTGTCTGTTGAAATAGAAATCTAAAGATTTCAAGCATTAGCTATCTATGTGGCTGGGATTAAAGTTCGCCATGTGTTGCGGCTAATCCTAATTACATAATGAGTATTTTGGAACTCAAAACACAAAGTTTGGGATTGAGGATTTGGGGCTTTATAGTTCTTCTACATAGTTAATTATAGTGTAAACAACTTTGCATTACAATGACATCTACTGTATGGGGAAGCAGAGTAAACTATATGTGCGTCATTGTGAGCAGTCACAAAGTAAAAGTGCAACTGCATACGACTGACGACATGCACATAATATGGCAAATACATTAAATGTTAGATTAACTCATTTTTAATGCCAGATTTCTAAAGCTTGACTGAGAAAAGAAAATCAACTTTAAACATTAAATGATCAGCTGTGTCAATATTCACTGGCTACACATTGGCAAAGGACCTTCATCATTCTGTCTGTGTATTTTAGTGAGTGATCGTCACTACTGCACTGTACAACCAAAGAAAAACTGTGTGAAAGAAAGTCTGCCGTCTTTGCGGCCCACTGCATGAGTAAGTAAGTCGTCTCCGAGGTGAATGAAGTGATATATTTATAAATTTGACTTCATACCTTTGCGATGCACTTCAGGTTAGAAAAATAACTGCTTTCAGTTTGATTTGATTGATTACTTCAAGGAGCTTCTGCTGTTTCAGGCCAAACATCGTTCAATCAAACATGTCAGATTTGTTTCCAGATTTAACAAGGAGAGGATAATCTATTACGAGAAAGTTCTGCCAAAGGTTGTTTTTTAAAATCTGTGATTAGGATCTAGTAACATTGTCACACTGCAGATGAAGTAACATTAAGCTTGTTTGGTGATGGATACCGCAGCTCATAGAGAAACGTTGTGAGGTTAAAAGATGAATGAAGAGGGCTTTTTTGAAAATAAAGCTCGACATAAAAACAATTTCAACTGACTTGATGTTATCTGTTGGACACACTCCAAATATGTTTGCAGATCACATCATTATTTTTCATGGCAAAACATTTTGTCTCTATTGTACTGATCGTTTTTTTTTTAACCAGCAGGGAGGAGTGGATACAACTGGTTAGAAGTGACCGATGGGTTTTCTGTTGCAGGTTCACAGGTCGAGTCAAGGCTTCTCTGTAGGATTTACAACCCAGCTGGGGCTTTGGGTCCACTCGGTTCAGTTGTTTTCACAACTAATAACCTAACAGCACATACAGTACATCATATCTTAGAATACACCAATTAAATAAAGCCTATGTAATGTACTCGTCTTGTACTGGAGATTAAAACATTTAATTTGGCATCATACTTTGAACATCTAGCTATAGTACATCTGAATATAAGACACATATTCATCACTGGACTATCTATCAATCTTACAAAGAAAAGTCATAAATCAGGTAATTCATTTTTTATTTTTTATTCTTGTGTGTTTGGTTTATTGGTGCTGCTACTGCTACGACAAATTTCCCCTTGGGGATTAATAAGTATATATCTATCTATCTATCTATCTATCTATCTATCTATAAAGCACCTATAGTGCCTGATACACTTCCTGCAGAAAAAAACAAGTCGTGTTGATCTCTGCAATCAAAACATACTACTCCTAATTCTATATTAAACTAATTCATGAGAATAATCCCTGACGAGTTAAATTCAAACTCATTATGTGTGGAAAAACATGGTTCAAACTCAAATGTACTTCAAATGGATATCTTAAAACTTCAAAAGAATGGCAATTATGACTCCAAAGTCGTGTAAATGAAGGTTATACAGATTAGCATACATTGACTGGAGCAACCCTGAAGCTACTTGAGGGACAAATTTAAAGGGGAAACTGCTTGTTAAGTGGTTAGAATGAAGGTTCAGTGCTGGAAGTGTGATGATGTAATGCAAGAGAAAGTACTCTTCCCACTGCACAATATATTAATTTCAGCGTTTCATGTTCCGCTTTGTATTTAAATGGATTTATAATTAGACCTATTTATATAATGAATGGTTGAGAACAATATTATCACACAGCACATAATGTCTATTGGATGAAAAGGTCAAATGACCTTACTTTGGCTAACATTTAGAATTGAAATATATACACAAGTGCTGTTGGGCAGCACTTCAGAGAGGCACACACTAACTGAACATCCTGTATCTGTGAAGCTGCCTGTCCGTCCACCTGGAGCCGATCATTGCTGCCACTGCAGGCCTGGCAGCTGCAGCAGTGCACTCTGGGATACCGGACACCCTGAGAGGACTCTGATGAATCTGTCTGCTTCTTGCCCTGTGGCCCTCAACAGATCCATCCTACTGGGAAACAAGTGTGTCTGACTGACCCAGACCAAACACGCTCCCTCCCTCACACCCCCACACATACACATACACACACATTGACTCAAACACACACTTCCCCTGGCCTCCACTGCACACCACACCATTAATACCAATTGGCCTTTCTGTATGGCTACAAACATTTCTCACATGTTGCCGGCATTCTCGGAGATCATCTTGAATTCCCGTGGCCACAACAAAAGCACGCGGCTCCTTGTACTCAGGAGTGAAAAACCACAAGATTCAGCTTTGGATATCTGTTAACATGATTTGTGAAACTTTTCAGACCGCAAGATTGGGTGGGTGGAGAAAAAAAGTCACATCCCCCATTGCCATGTTTGATGGTTTATTGTGTCTACAACGGCCAGCAGGGGAGTCGGTTAACCGCCGGTCTGCCACACACACAGGCTCATTGTCAAGATAACACAGAGCTATGAGATGTTTGCTCTTCACACATCAACAAACAGGACAAGAGGATGTTGCTGCACAAGTGAACACCAGTGCTCCAAGTATAAGACAAACCGTTTGCTGGGTATATATTCATCCATCTCTAACACAACTGATCAAATTGCATCCGTTGATGGAGCCAAAGAAGACGTGGGATGTGGTTCAAAGCTCCAGCAGTACAGTAGCAGCTTCATTCCGGGACCTGTCCGCTGTTTGGACTCCTCATTAACATGAAACATTTGGACCAAAGGGCCAAAGGTCTATTTGTCCAATAAATCGTTATCCCTAAAACAAATGGACATTGTCGTGTAGCCCATTGCTCTCAAAACATACAACATTTCCGTGCAACAAGCACATGGCTAATTGTTATGCCGAGTGAGGCCATCTGACCTCCCCGAGTTGTTTCCCACTGGCAAAGTCATGACCCACCACTCTTATTACGTGTTGCCTTCTGCGGTTGGGTCGGTTAGGTTTAGGCGTGAGGAGTGATGTCAGTTGGGTTGAGGGTAAGAATAATCTGGCTAAGATAACCAGAGGCAGAGTATAGCACAGGTCATGCCCTTGCTGTGGTAGAAAAAGACATATTGCAACTGTAACGTAATTTTGCGTAATTCTTAGCCATGTGCGTGTGTGCATTTATTACAACTGAATTTTGTTTTTTGACACTCAGACTTTCAGTTCATAGAAACTTTTCCCGAACTTTTGATGTTTCGGAATATCGGGTCTTCTGAACAATGCACCTGTGTCTGCACAGGTTGCGTTCAGGCACATTATTGAGCAAAACAAATTACTCTGAAGCTAATTTGGGATTTGTGATTTGGAGCTAAATAGATAAACGTGACTTGACCAATGACTCAAAGACGTCGATTATGCAACTTATGTCTCGGGTTTGCAAGCAAACATTGCTTCACTTTAAAAGGTCACAGCGAGCACCGACGTGCAGCCTTTCCCAGTGAAGGAATCATGGACTTACAGTTCTACGGTTTACCTCTGTAAAGTAATTTGTCATTCTTCTGACATAAACTGCTATTTACAGAACAACAAAGCAATTATATCTAGTCGACTCTTGTTCTTGTGTTGTGTTTGTCTATGACTGTGCACACGCGTGTTTTTTATGGCCAGACAGCTTCATCCACCCACACGGCCCCACCCTGGACTCCAGAAAGCCTCCTGGCCCCCGGCGTGTTTGGAGTCGATGGTTTGTCAGTGAGTGGAAAGCCCTGATGCCACAGCGCAGTGTTTACTTTGTACTCGGCATATTAGATATGGCTCTACTCCTCTACCCTGATGCTGGTATCAGCTGGCCATGTGTCTGCCTTTGTCTGCGTCTCTGCATACTCATGTGCAAACGTCCTTGTGTGTGTATGTGTGTGTCTGTGTAGGTGTGTGTGTGTGTGTGTGTCCGTCCATGTGCCGTTTCCCATGCCCTCCCACTGGCAAGACTCATGCACCATAAATAAAACACTTTGATGACATTATCAGATGGAAATTCCATGCCAGCCGCCTGAATACCTTCTCCTCTTCCACACACACTTCCATACACTCAACATCACATTCATATTTATACTGGTGTCTGGCACAGATATGGATCCAAGACTGTCACTGGAGATTTATCGCTTTCACACTTTGTGCAAACAAAAATAGAAGCCACAGTCAGTAATATTGTGTCAATGCTAGTCAGCTAGTCTTGAGCCGAAGTCATACACTCTCACTATATGTCAACAAAATGCACTTCACGTAATGACCTTGTATAATAAAGTTGAATTCCATAATTTACGGCCAAGATTACACAAAGAAATTCAGAGGAAGAACTTCAGGAGTATGTGTATATGCGGAAGGAAAGTGATTAAGACATGAAATTAATTATGTGTGATGCAGATTAATACTACAGCTGGGGCCCGGGTTGAAGATTAAGGCAGGTTACCGAGGTTAAGTCCAGACCAAGGTTAGCAGCAGGAGGCCTGATGGGTGAGTATGAGATGTGGTCAGGGGATGAAACGGGTCTAGGGGCAAGCAGAGGGTGTTCAGGGATTTTTTTTCTTCTGTAATGACAGGGTGGAGGGCAGCTGGATCCTGTTTTCTAGTGCGATCCAGGAGCGTAGCAGGGCATGGACCGCTTCGTCTGTGGGCCCTGTGTTCATTAGTGGAGCAGCACTGCAGCACTGGGGGTGATTCACAAGCATATCAAGTTAAAAAGAAATGCCTGGCCACAGAGGGATTTTCCTGCTGGGCTAGAGAGAGAGAGAGAGAGTGTGTGTGTGTGTGTGTGTGTGTGTGTGAGCGGGTGGTGGTGGGAGAAAAGTGGGATGGGATCAAGGGGATGGAGTTAGTTAACTTCAATCAGAAAAATCCCCCGCATCTGAGGAGACACTTAAAGTCATCCTCGACCTGACTTTCACAAACATCCACGGCGCTCCTGTTCTATGTCCTTTCCAAAAAGCATTTCGAGGTATTTTTGGGGTTTACCTTAATTTACTGATGTGTTTGGGGTATTTTTTTTATCTGGCCTGCTCATCTTGTGATTATTTGGAGACCTGGGCCCTGTGCTTGTGTATGTTTGTCAGTGTTTTTCCCCTGACGCTGCACTGCGCCGCCGCGGGTCCAGGCCCAGTGCCAGTCGATCAGGTTTCAGTCTGCTTGTGTTTGCTTCTCTGACTGGCTTGGCAGAAACCAATAAACACCACACTCCCACCCCTTCTACCTCCTTCCATGTCTCACACGCCAAAAAAAGGAGACCATTCTTGTTCTGCCAAAGCACACACGGCTCTATGGATTCCTTCGATTCTTTTCTTTCCCTGCGTTCTTTTTTGTTGAAATTCCATGCATAGTTGGATGGAGGCAGTGTGCAACTCAACAATTAAAGCTGAAACGCCACGCAAAGTAAGATAGAGCTGTTCTGTACATCACCGAAACTAGATATATTATTCTGAGATGCCTTCAAACTTCAGGGGTCCATTTGTCTTCGGGGAGACCACAGGGTGACTTTGGGGTGGTCGTTTGGTGTTTCAGCCTTCCGCCAAATGTTTGAATCTGGACATATCTGGATTGAATTGGAGCCCCCACCTCCTTTCGTTTCATGTGGTTTGCAACTTCAGCGAGGCACATGTGGCATTTATTGTTCTGCTCACAGTTCGACCCCCATCACACACATTATCACAGTCCAAATTGCTTTAATCGCCAAGTACAATAAATCGAGGGAAATTTGTCCGGATGGCGCTGATGACATCCCAACATGTTATCAAATAACTTATTGACACTTGGTGCTAGTTGTCACACAAAGATGTGCAGAGCACTATTCCAGATTGGCTGCACTACCAGACTCAGCGTAAGAAAGGGAATGTCCCAAAAATGTATCTGTATTCGTCTTTGATGTTTTGTTTTTTATTATGCACTTATTTGGTCAACATTTTAGTCACCAACAACATGAAATTTAAGCTTTATTAAAATGTCCTTCCATGACTCCACTCTCTAAATCTGCTGTTCTCTAGGGCTTGAATTGCAAGGTTAAACTGGCAATGTTGGTTCTGTGCATTTATTATCTTAAATACTTTATTTTGTACATACTAAATTAATCGTGGGGCCAATGCAAGTCAAATATGCCGACGTCAGCACGCGTCTACGGCTCTAAATCTCAACCCGGGCTACGTGGATAGGTCCAACCCTTCGTGGTGTAACCCAGAAAGCTTTTGAATAACGGGAAGAAAATAATCCCAATGTCAGCAGTCGTGCACCATCCTTAGCTGAACCAAACAAAGATTACCATTGTACACTATTCTTCACCCTTTGTGTCTGTTTCTTCTAACTATTTTACTTGTATTTCAAAAGGCTCAGGCCTCATTTCTGTCATGTAAAAAGTGAGATCTCTGTCAAGCTGAG